>NC_135499.1:100118947-100310188 GCF_052857255.1 Amblyomma americanum | reverse complement strand
AAAGGAAAATGGCGCAGTATCTGTCTCATATCGTTGGACACCTGAACCACGCCTTAAGGGAAGGTATAAGGGAGGGAGTGAATAATAATTAAAAGGAAGAAGGAGGTGCCGTAGTGGAGGGCTCCGGAATAATTTCGACCACCTTGGGATCTTTAACGTGCACTGACATCGCACAGCACACGGGGCGCCTTAGCGTTTTTCCTCCATAAAAACGCAGCCGCCGCGGTCGGGTTCGAACCCGGGACGACGGGTATTGAAAATTGGTTTTCGAGGTCTCCCCTTCATTACGGCGCTGTTAGGATGTCCACCCAGGTAAGTGAGACTTTTACTGCGTCACTTCTTTTCCTCAAAAAGCAACTTTTTATGCCTCCAACCAAACCCGGCTGCCGTAGCCATGTTTTGGCTGAGCGCTCTACCACCGGGCCACCGCGGCGGGTCTTTAGTTTCAAAAAAAATGCCTCTTCAATTCTGGTGAGAGTTTTCGGCGGGCGTTTGAAGCGAGCGGACGTGTTTTTAGCTCTCCGCTCCTTCGGACGCTGAGCCTAAGGCTTCGCGGCGCTGCGGGGTCTCCTCATGGAGGCTACAGACATTATAAACGAGCGACTGCCTGCGTTCGGCGGTGACAATGAGCAACGAAGGGCAGGCCGCTCACGCTCACGATCACAGAGACGAACTCCATCCAGAGCGAGCTAGTCCCGGCACCATTCGGCGAATGCGGGCCGAGATCGCTGATCTGCGGGACACGGTGATGTGCCTGATGGCGGCGCTCATCACCACCTCGGAGAACCTCGAGTCCGTCATCGGGACCTTGGACGTGTCGCCGGCGGACCCACGCGTTCTAGCCTTGAGGAACGCCAAGGCGCTTGCTCACCAGACGCAGGACTCCATGGCGGCTCCTTCCCCGCAATTTGGGGCCACCCCTGCGCTTTCTGCTGCCATTGCTACTCCTGGGGAAACGGCTGTGATGCCCTCTCCCCCTGATGCTGCTGCTGCTGGCTCACTGCAGACAACTACAGCCAAGGAGAACATGTGCACCCCCAATGGACGAGTCTGTTCTCCGGAAACGGCAATGCTCAACGGTGTCTGACCCGCCGAGGTGGCTCAGTGGTTAGGGTGCTCGACTACTGATCCGGAGTTCCCGGGTTCGAACCCGACTGCGGCGGCTGCGTTTTTATGGAGGAAAAACGCTAAGGCGCCCGTGTGCTGTGTGATGTCAGTGCACGTTAAAGATCCCCAGGTGGTCGAAATTATTCCGGAGCCCTCCACTACGGCACCTCTCTCTTCCTTTCTTCATTCACTCCCTCCTTTACCCTTCCCTTACGGCGCGGTTCAGGTGTCCAACGATATATGAGACAGATACTGCGCCATTTCCTTTACCCCAAAAAAACCAACCAAACCTCACGGCGCTAATTGCCGCGGTGGCAAAGTGGTTGGGGCGCTCGGCTACTAATCCGGAGTTTCCGGGTTCGAACCCGACAGTGGCGGCTGCGTTTTTATGGAGGAAAATCGCTATGGCGCCCGTGTGCTGTGCGATGTCAGTGCACGTTAAAGATCCCCAGGTGGTCGAAATTATTCTTGAGCCCCCCACTACGGCAACTCTTTCCTCCTTTCTTCTTTCACACCCTCCTTTATTCCTTTCCTTACGGCGTGGTTCAGGTGTCCAACGATATATGAGACAGATACTGCGTCATTTCCTTTCCCCCCCCCAAAAAATAATAATTACTATTGCCTCGCGGCGCGGTTCCGGTGCCACCGATATGTGTGACAGCCGTTATTTTGTTTCTTTAAACTGTCCAAAGGGCAAGGCGTCGCGCAGAACAGGCGGTGGCGTTTCGTGGACTCCCTGACAGCACCGCGACCACGCTATCACGTTCCACTCTTAAAGGCGAAGCGTAAGCGTCCTCCAATTTTCTTATTTATTTTTATAATTTTGTTTCCTTAATTTTTCTTACATTATGACTCCTTTAGTATCATTATTATATACGAATTCTATGCTATTATGTACTTTACTCCTAGGGTTTTTGCTCACGACGACATGAAAATTTCCTTGTACGGTAGAGGTATACAGCTTTGTTGAAAAAAAATTAATGGGGATTAGCCCAGCTAATCCAGGATATACAAAGCGAAAGCGAGGTTGATGTCTCCACTGACCCACGTAGCCGCTTGTGCGCCTTTCCTTTCGTGAAAATGAACGGTGTTCGGAAAGTTGTAAACGCCAATGAACTCTACGAATGCTGTCGGCTCACTTGTTTTGTTTGCTTTTGGAAGAAAGGAAATGACACAGTAACCGTCTCACTTATCTCGGTGGACACATGTGCCCCGCTGTAAAGAAAGAGATAAAGGAGAGAGGGAAAGAGCAAAGAGAAAACTGAAAACATTTATTGCTTTCTTGGGGAATGGAAATGGCCCAGAATTATGGCGCCCGTGTGCTGTGCGATGTCAGTGCACGTTAAAGATCCCCAGGTGGTCGAAATTATTCCGGAGCCCTCCACTACGGCACCTCCCTTTTCCTTTCTTCTTTAACTTCCTCCTTTATCCCTTCCCTTACGGCGCGGTTCAGGTGTCCAACGATATATGAGAGATACCGCGCCATTTCCTTCCCAAAAACCAATTAATATTATTATTATTATTATTATCTGCCTCATATATTGTTGGACACCTGAACCGCGCCATAAGGAAAGAGATAAAGGAGGATTGAAAGAAAGGACGAAAGTGGTGCCGTATAATGGAGGGCTCAGGAATAATTTCGACCACCTGGGGATCTTTAACGTGCACTGACATCGCACAGCACACGGGCGCCTTAGCGTTTTGCTGCCATAAAAACGTAGCCGCCACGGCCGGGTCCGAACCCGGGACCTGCGAATCAGTAGCCGAGCGCTCTATCCGCTGAACCACCGTGGTGGGTAACTGAAAATTGAGTTACATTTTGAAGAAAGGCGCTGGGCTACGCAGTGGCGGAACACCTGCAAATCGGTGCTACTAGTGGCGCATGCGCAGTAGTGACTAGGGAGCAAGAGAGAGAAAACAATTGCCACTGACTTAGCTCGGCTGTGCCAGGATATACATAGCGAAAGCTAAGGTATAGCATGGATAGCCTGGGTAATCTTGATTGCAAGTCCAGGTTATTCTGGTTCTGTAGCTATGTGGTCGCATTAAAGACGACACAGCTGTGGTTGCGGCGCACGCGAGCTCTCTTCATTCCTTCGACTTGTTATCAGGCATGCGACACAGCTGGCGAAGAGAGCCGAGGCGAGAGCAAAGACGAGGAACGCGGTGTGACGTCATACCAAACGGCGGCCGCGAGCCACGCGGTGTGACGGTCATGCAAGATGGCGCGGCAATTTCGCAAAGCACAGTATCCAGCTGACATATCTCGGTGGACACCCGAACCGCGCCGTAAAGGAAGGGGTAAAAAAGAGAGGGAAAGGGGAGAGAGAACAGAAAATTGAAAGTTGCATTTTGAGGAAAGGCGTGGCGCTGCGCAGCGGCGGCACACCTGTGGCTCGGTGCTACTAGTGGCGCATGCGCAGTTGTGACTAGGCAGCTGGAGAGATTTAAATGCGCCGTGTGGCGTCACTGCTCCTCACGCATGCGCACCAAGGCTCTCCTGGAATCACGCGAAACTGGTCAACTTGCGGACAGTAAAGCTTTCGCTTCAAAATTTACTGGTGGTTTAGCTCTGATTAAATCAGGTCGAAAGCGAAAAAGTCCATCTCCCTGGCTACGTGTGTGGTCAAGCGACTGGCGGTTTCCATAGATAGCCATACTGACACAAAGAGAGGTAGGCATTTGTTTTTATTGGTTAAACATCTTGCTTTCTTCCAAACGACGTTTAAGGCGCTAAATCAAGACAGTATATAATTAATAAAGCTTCGGTAATATTTACACCTGTATTATTGCTTGTTGTGTGCAGGGATATGGAATGAAGTCCGGTTTCAAACGACGCGTAAACCCTGCAGATAAATTCACAAAGCAAAACTGAAAAAAAATGTTTTTTTGGGGGGAAAGAAATGACGCAATGTGAGGCAGGCGTCATTTCCTTTTTTTTAAAACCAATTATCATTTTCCTTCGCTTATGGCGTGGTCACGCGTGTTCGCCGAGATATGTGAGGAAGGCGTTATTTCCATTCCTGAAAACCAACTTTCATTTCACTTTCCTTTCCTAACGGCGCGGTTCGGGTGTCAGCCTCCACCACAGGCGGCGCATCGATCACACATAGCAGAAAATTTTGAAAGCTTTTCACACAAAAAGAGATGAAAATATTATGTTAGCGATATATCTGTGAGCCTTTTTAACCCTGAGATGCCATATCTCAAAAGGTTGGTTGATTGTGGATGGTGTTGCTTTCTTCGTATGCCGTACCTTTTTTTTTATATTCGCGGGCTTCTTAGCTATTCAAAATAGATAAATATAGCGCTTGTCCCTCGTCATTCTTCCCTTGAGTTCGTCTCTGTAGGAGCTACTGTTTCATGTATTAACGATAGGTAACGGTCTCTGCTTGTTTTGGGAATAAAGAATTCGAAGTACTAATTCGTGCGGCTGATCGGTACTGAAACATTTAATCGGGGTTTCCCCTCGATAAGACTCAGAAATTGCGCTCAATGATCTCAACTTTGATTTTCAAAAATCACAATTTGTATATCACTGCAGTCAGCACTATCCTAGGTTAGATTTGCGGAAAAAACGTTTTCACGCCATGGCCACCATCTCAAGCTGCAAGCTGAGCTGCCTTGAGCTGCCAGCCCAAGGTCCACTCCCTCGCCCGAGGTTTCACTTTCCAGGCCGGAGTTGGACCTCCTCCGCCATCTCGGGAGCGTCTGCTTACGGTCAAAGATATTCTTGCCTACTACCGAGATACCCGACGCGCTTACGCACCGCCGGCTCCCTCCCTAACCTTAGCCCAGGCCTCCCACTGGCGCCGACTCCTGACCCGAACTGCTTCCTACCCTTATTCTCCTTCATGCCCGCTACCCCGATCAATTCCTTTCTTCTTTTAAGCTCTGCGGGAAACCGGGAGACTTCCTTCATGTCCTCCTCACATATCCTGCCTTCCCACACCCTCCATCTCCCACCACCGCGGAGTCGTACTGGGAGACTCTCCTGGCCAGCTCCGCTGCTGCTGACCAGCGCCGCATAATTACCGATGCCCTGAAGCGGATAGTCCTCCAAGGGCTATCCTTTACCCTGTAAGGACACCCCATAAAGGGTTGCCTTGTGCCAAGTTAGGGGTTTGCCCTCCTCTGTATTTGGCAATCAATCTTTCCACCACCACCACCACAGATTCCTTGGCGTAAATCGGTGGGGTGCCTTGGCCTGGACATCGACAGGCGTCTTTCCTTCCGCCCCGCGGCGAGCAAGGCCTGTCTGCAGATGAAGAGGCTCACTTCCGCCGTGCACATGCTCACCGCTCAAGCCCAGGGCATCTCCCAGCAAGGCGCGCTGCGGCAATACAATGCCCAGCTTTGAGGGCGGTGCTCTATGCGCTACCGCTCGTCACGGTGCGCAAACCGTGCTGGAAGAAACTCGAGCTCCAGCACCGCAAGTCCCGTCGCGTGTGCCTAGGCCTGCCCAAAAACTCTCAGTGCGCCGCAACGTTGGCCGAGGCAGGAGCGTGGCCAATTGAGCTCCTAGCAGCGCGCAGGGCACTGAATCATATCGACAAGCTCCACCGCGCACCGGACGGTGTCTCGCTGCTGCAGCGTATGCGCTCGCACCCGCGCTCCCGACTGGGCGCGGCGCTGCTTGTGAAATATGCAATTGACACAAGGCCCACCCCATACGATTCGTGCGCGCACTGGCGCGCTGCCTCGCAGGTACAGCGAGAGATCGTCGGTATTGCGGGAAAGCGGAGCACACCCCTCAATGCTGTGCAGCTGCGGGCAAGATCCGTCATACACGAGGAGTTCCAGTACCATCTCCTCGTGTACACCGACGGCTCAGTGTTCCGCGACAGCTGCTCCTGTGCAGGGGCGGCTACCATCCGCGTCCTGCGACTGCCAGCAACATGCAACCTTCCTGGGCTCCTCCACCACGGCGGAAGTGATGGGTATCAGGCTCGGGCTGGACCTGCTGCACACCCTCGGCCCTCCGCTCCCCAGGAGTGCTCTGCTGTGCAACCCCCCGCGCCGCCCTCAGCCGCTAGCAATCTAACAGCCACGGTACCCCACAAGTGCGGGGAAATTCGCTCGCTCATCGAGCGCCTCGCGCAGAGAGAATTTGCCGTGCGTGCAACGTGGGTGCCCGGTCACTGCGGCATCGCCGGCAACGAAGAAGCTGACGACCTCGCGACCGCTGCACACCAACTATCTGCCAGCGATCTGCCCCTTGCGCTGGATGACGTGCTTGCGATCATCCACGACCCGCTCTGAAAGCAGCACCCCCGTCCCACGTATCGCAGGAGGTGAGCGCTTCGACGGTGTCACCGGCTGTCGCGCACTTACACGGTCGCAAAGAGCAATGATCCGCCGCGCGCGCATTGGCTACGCGTCGCCCGGGGAACGACGGAAGCGTTCACTGAATCGCGACGAGTGATGTGTGTGACGGACGCCGTGCAGTGGAAACAAGAGAACACCTGCTTCTTCACTGTGCCGCGTTCGCCGATGCTCGTCGTGACATGCTTGCGGCCTATAGGGCGCAGGGCATACTACCAGACTCCATCAAGACGTTATTGTTTCCGCAGGGCAGTGCCCGCACCTCGTGAGCGAACTTTGGTTTGCCTGTGTGCATTCCTCCAACACGTCCCCTCTGTTCTCTGTCAGGTAGTCACACGCAGTGACGGAACGCTCCACGAGTTCTACGTTGAACGATTAATAACTGGAGGCCCCAATCAGTTGTAGCCAACACAGTGCTGTGCGCGTTTTAATTCTTCCAACATAAACTAGAACCGCGGCTGTGGCTCAGTGGTTAGGGTGCTCGACTACTGATCCGGAGTTCCCGGGTTCGAACCCGACCGCGGCGGCTGCGTTTTTATGGAGGAAAAACGCCAAGGCCCCCATGTGCTGTGCGATATCAGTGCATGTTAAAGATCCCCAGGTGGTCGAAATTATTCCAGGGTCCTTTCTCTCTTTCCCCTTTCTTCTTCACTCCTTACTATATCCCTTCCCTACTGCGCGGTTCAGGTGTCCAACGATATACGAGACAGATACTGCGCCGTTTCCTTTCCCCAAAAAACTAATTATTATTATTATTTCCTCACGGCGCGGTTGCGGTGCCACCGAGACATGTGCGACAGCCGCCATTTTCTTTCTTTAAATTGTCCAACGGAGAAGGTGTCGCGCCAACTTCGCGATGGCTTTCCATGGACTCCCTGACAGCACCGCGACACGCTGTCGTGTTCCACTCTTAAAGGCGAAGCGTAAGCGTCCTCTAATTTTGTTTTTATACATTTTTATAATCTTGTTTCACTAATTTTCATTACAATATGATTCCTTTGGTATCGTTATGATATACGACTTCTATGTTATTGGGTACTTTATCCTGGTGTTGTTGCTGACGATGACGACACGAAAATTTCCTTATAAGGTTGAGGTATATACAGCTTTGATGAAAAACAAATTAATGTGGATTAGCCCAGGTAATCCAGGATATACAAAGCGAGAGCGAGGTTGAGGTCTCCACTGACCCATGGAGCAGGTTGTGCGCCTTTCCTTTCGTGAAAGTGAACGGTGTTCGCAAAGTTGTCAACACCAATGAACTCTACGAACGCCGTCGGCTAAATTGTTTTGTTTGCTTTTTGAGGAAAGGAAATGGCACAGTAACCGTCTATCTTATCTCGGTGGACACAGCAGCCCCGCGTAAAGGAAGGGATAAAGGAGAGACGGAAAGAGCAAAGAGAAAACTTAAAAAATTTATTGGTTTCTTGGGAATGAAAATGGCACAGTATCTGTCTCATATATCATTGGACAACCTGAACCGTGCCGTAAGGAAAGGGAGAAAGGATGATTGAAAGAAGAACGGAAGAATGAGGTGCTGTAGTGGAGGGCTCCGGAATAATTTCGTCACCTGGGGATGTTTACGTGCCCTGACATCGCACAGCACACGGCCGCCTTAGCGTTTTGCCGCCATAACAACGCAGCTGCCGCGGTCGGGTTCGAACCCGGGAGCTCCGGATCAGTAGCCAAGCGCCCTAACCACTGAGCCACCGCGACGGGTATTGAATAATAATAATTGGTTTTGTGAAAGGAAAATGGCGCAGTATCTGTCTCATATCGTTGGACACCTGAACCACGCCTTAAGGGAAGGTATAAGGGAGGGAGTGAATAATAATTAAAAGGAAGAAGGAGGTGCCGTAGTGGAGGGCTCCGGAATAATTTCGACCACCTTGGATCTTTAACGTGCACTGACATCGCACAGCACACGGGCGCCTTAGCGTTTTTCCTCCATAAAAACGCAGCCGCCGCGGTCGGGTTCGAACCCGGGACGACGGGTATTGAAAATTGGTTTTCGAGGTCTCCCTTCATTACGGCGCTGTTAGGATGTCCACCCAGGTAAGTGAGACTTTTACTGCGTCACTTCTTTCCTCAAAAAGCAACTTTTTATGCCTCCAACCAAACCCGGCTGCCGTAGCCATGTTTGGCTGAGCGCTCTACCCACCGGGCCACCGCGGCGGGTCTTTAGTTTCAAAAAAAATGCCTCTTCAATTCTGGTGAGAGTTTTCGGCGGGCGTTTGAAGCGAGCGGACGTGTTTTTAGCTCTCCGCTCCTTCGGACGCTGAGCCTAAGGCTTCGCGGCGCTGCGGGGTCTCCTCATGGAGGCTACAGACATTTATAAACGAGCGACTGCCTGCGTTCGGCGGTGACAATGAGCAACGAAGGGCAGGCCGCTCACGCTCACGATCACAGAGACGAACTCCATCCAGAGCGAGCTAGTCCGGCACCATTCGGCGAATGCGGGCCGAGATCGCTGATCTGCGGGACACGGTGATGTGCCTGATGGCGGCGCTCATCACCACCTCGGAGAACCTCGAGTCCGTCATCGGGACCTTGGACGTGTCGCCGGCGGACCCACGCGTTCTAGCCTTGAGGAACGCCAAGGCGCTTGCTCACCAGACGCAGGACTCCATGGCGGCTCCTTCCCCGCAATTTGGGGCCACCCCTGCGCTTTCTGCTGCCATTGCTACTCCTGGGGGAAACGGCTGTGATGCCCTCTCCCCCTGATGCTGCTGCTGCTGGCTCACTGCAGACAACTACAGCCAAGGAGAACATGTGCACCCCCAATGGACGAGTCTGTTCTCCGGAAACGGCAATGCTCAACGGTGTCTGACCCGCCGAGGTGGCTCAGTGGTTAGGGTGCTCGACTACTGATCCGGAGTTCCCGGGTTCGAACCCGACTGCGGCGGCTGCGTTTTTATGGAGGAAAAACGCTAAGGCGCCGTGTGCTGTGTGATGTCAGTGCACGTTAAAGATCCCCAGGTGGTCGAAATTATTCCGGAGCCCTCCACTACGGCACCTCTCTCTTCCTTTCTTCATTCACTCCCTCCTTTACCCTTCCCTTACGGCGCGGTTCAGGTGTCCAACGATATATGAGACAGATACTGCGCCATTTCCTTTACCCCAAAAAAACCAACCAAACCTCACGGCGCTAATTGCCGCGGTGGCAAAGTGGTTGGGCGCTCGGCTACTAATCCGGAGTTTCCGGGTTCGAACCCGACAGTGGCGCTGCGTTTTTATGGAGGAAAATCGCTATGGCGCCCGTGTGCTGTGCGATGTCAGTGCACGTTAAAGATCCCCAGGTGGTCGAAATTATTCTTGAGCCCCCCACTACGGCAACTCTTTCCTCCTTTCTCTTTCACACCCTCCTTTATTCCTTTCCTTACGGCGTGGTTCAGGTGTCCAACGATATATGAGACAGATACTGCGTCATTTCCTTTCCCCCCCCAAAAAATAATAATTACTATTGCCTCGCGGCGCGGTTCCGGTGCCACCGATATGTGTGACAGCCGTTATTTTGTTTCTTTAAACTGTCCAAAGGGCAAGGCGTCGCGCAGAACAGGCGGTGGCGTTTCGTGGACTCCTGACAGCACCGCGACCACGCTATCACGTTCCACTCTTAAAGGCGAAGCGTAAGCGTCCTCCAATTTTCTTATTTATTTTTATAATTTTGTTTCCTTAATTTTTCTTACATTATGACTCCTTTAGTATCATTATTATATACGAATTCTATGCTATTATGTACTTTATCCTAGGGTTTTTGCTCACGACGACATGAAAATTTCCTTGTACGGTAGAGGTATACAGCTTTGTTGAAAAAAAATTAATGGGGATTAGCCCAGCTAATCCAGGATATACAAAGCGAAAGCGAGGTTGATGTCTCCACTGACCCACGTAGCCGCTTGTGCGCCTTTCCTTTCGTGAAAATGAACGGTGTTCGGAAAGTTGTAAACGCCAATGAACTCTACGAATGCTGTCGGCTCACTTGTTTTGTTTGCTTTTGGAAGAAAGGAAATGACACAGTAACCGTCTCACTTATCTCGGTGGACACATGTGCCCCGCTGTAAAGAAAGAGATAAAGGAGAGAGGGAAAGAGCAAAGAGAAAACTGAAAACATTTATTGCTTCTTGGGGAATGGAAATGGCCCAGAATTATGGCGCCCGTGTGCTGTGCGATGTCAGTGCACGTTAAAGATCCCCAGGTGGTCGAAATTATTCCGGAGCCCTCCACTACGGCACCTCCCTTTTCCTTTCTTCTTTAACTTCCTCCTTTATCCCTTCCCTTACGGCGCGGTTCAGGTGTCCAACGATATATGAGAGATACCGCGCCATTTCCTTCCCAAAAACCAATTAATATTATTATTATTATTATTATCTGCCTCATATATTGTTGGACACCTGAACCGCGCCATAAGGAAAGAGATAAAGGAGGATTGAAAGAAAGGACGAAAGTGGTGCCGTATAATGGAGGGCTCAGGAATAATTTTCGACCACCTGGGGATCTTTAACGTGCACTGACATCGCACAGCACACGGGCGCCTTAGCGTTTTTGCTGCCATAAAAACGTAGCCGCCACGGCCGGGTCCGAACCCGGGGACCTGCGAATCAGTAGCCGAGCGCTCTATCCGCTGAACCACCGTGGTGGGTAACTGAAAATTGAGTTACATTTTGAAGAAAGGCGCTGGGCTACGCAGTGGCGGAACACCTGCAAATCGGTGCTACTAGTGGCGCATGCGCAGTAGTGACTAGGGAGCAAGAGAGAGAAAACAATTGCCACTGACTTAGCTCGGCTGTGCCAGGATATACATAGCGAAAGCTAAGGTATAGCATGGATAGCCTGGGTAATCTTGATTGCAAGTCCAGGTTATTCTGGTTCTGTAGCTATGTGGTCGCATTAAAGACGACACAGCTGTGGTTGCGGCGCACGCGAGCTCTCTTCATTCCTTCGACTTGTTATCAGGCATGCGACACAGCTGGCGAAGAGAGCCGAGGCGAGAGCAAAGACGAGGAACGCGGTGTGGACGTCATACCAAACGGCGGCCGCGAGCCACGCGGTGTGACGGTCATGCAAGATGGCGCGGCAATTTCGCAAAGCACAGTATCCAGCTGACATATCTCGGTGGACACCCGAACCGCGCCGTAAAGGAAGGGGTAAAAAAGAGAGGGAAAGGGGAGAGAGAACAGAAAATTGAAAGTTGCATTTTGAGGAAAGGCGTGGCGCTGCGCAGCGGCGGCACACCTGTGGCTCGGTGCTACTAGTGGCGCATGCGCAGTTGTGACTAGGCAGCTGGAGAGATTTAAATGCGCCGTGTGGCGTCACTGCTCCTCACGCATGCGCACCAAGGCTCTCCTGGAATCACGCGAAACTGGTCAACTTGCGGACAGTAAAGCTTTCGCTTCAAAATTTACTGGTGGTTTAGCTCTGATTAAATCAGGTCGAAAGCGAAAAAGTCCATCTCCCTGGCTACGTGTGTGGTCAAGCGACTGGCGGTTTCCATAGATAGCCATACTGACACAAAGAGAGGTAGGCATTTGTTTTTATTGGTTAAACATCTTGCTTTCTTCCAAACGACGTTTAAGGCGCTAAATCAAGACAGTATATAATTAATAAAGCTTCGGTAATATTTACACCTGTATTATTGCTTGTTGTGTGCAGGGATATGGAATGAAGTCCGGTTTCAAACGACGCGTAAACCCTGCAGATAAATTCACAAAGCAAAACTGAAAAAAAATGTTTTTTTGGGGGGGAAAGAAATGACGCAATGTGAGGCAGCGTCATTTCCTTTTTTTTAAAACCAATTATCATTTTCCTTCGCTTATGGCGTGGTCACGCGTGTTCGCCGAGATATGTGAGGAAGGCGTTATTTCCATTCCTGAAAACCAACTTTCATTTCACTTTCCTTTCCTAACGGCGCGTTCGGGTGTCAGCCTCCACCACAGGCGCGCATCGATCACACATAGCAGAAAATTTTGAAAGCTTTTCACACAAAAAGAGATGAAAATATTATGTTAGCGATATATCTGTGAGCCTTTTTAACCCTGAGATGCCATATCTCAAAAGGTTGGTTGATTGTGGATGGTGTTGCTTTCTTCGTATGCCGTACCTTTTTTTTTATATTCGCGGGCTTCTTAGCTATTCAAAATAGATAAATATAGCGCTTGTCCCTCGTCATTCTTCCCTTGAGTTCGTCTCTGTAGGAGCTACTGTTTCATGTATTAACGATAGGTAACGGTCTCTGCTTGTTTTGGGAATAAAGAATTCGAAGTACTAATTCGTGCGGCTGATCGGTACTGAAACATTTAATCGGGGTTTCCCCTCGATAAGACTCAGAAATTGCGCTCAATGATCTCAACTTTGATTTTCAAAATCACAATTTGTATATCACTGCAGTCAGCACTATCCTAGGTTAGATTTGCGGAAAAAACGTTTTCACGCCATGGCCACCATCTCAAGCTGCAAGCTGAGCTGCCTTGAGCTGCCAGCCCAAGGTCCACTCCCTCGCCCGAGGTTTCACTTTCCAGGCCGGAGTTGGACCTCCTCCGCCATCTCGGGAGCGTCTGCTTACGGTCAAAGATATTCTTGCCTACTACCGAGATACCGACGCGCTTACGCACCGCCGGCTCCCTCCCTAACCTTAGCCCAGGCCTCCCACTGGCGCCGACTCCTGACCCGAACTGCTTCCTACCCTTATTCTCCTTCATGCCCGCTACCCCGATCAATTCCTTTCTTCTTTTAAGCTCTGCGGGAAACCGGGAGACTTCCTTCATGTCCTCCTCACATATCCTGCCTTCCCACACCCTCCCATCTCCCACCACCGCGGAGTCGTACTGGGAGACTCTCCTGGCCAGCTCCGCTGCTGCTGACCAGCGCCGCATAATTACCGATGCCCTGAAGCGGATAGTCCTCCAAGGGCTATCCTTTACCCTGTAAGGGACACCCCATAAAGGGTTGCCTTGTGCCAAGTTAGGGGTTTTGCCCTCCTCTGTATTTGGCAATCAATCTTTCCACCACCACCACCACAGATTCCTTGGCGTAAATCGGTGGGGTGCCTTGGCCTGGACATCGACAGGCGTCTTTCCTTCCGCCCCGCGGCGAGCAAGGCCTGTCTGCAGATGAAGAGGCTCACTTCCGCCGTGCACATGCTCACCGCTCAAGCCCAGGGCATCTCCCAGCAAGGCGCGCTGCGGCAATACAATGCCCAGCTTTGAGGGCGGTGCTCTATGCGCTACCGCTCGTCACGGTGCGCAAACCGTGCTGGAAGAAACTCGAGCTCCAGCACCGCAAGTCCCGTCGCGTGTGCCTAGGCCTGCCCAAAAACTCTCAGTGCGCCGCAACGTTGGCCGAGGCAGGAGCGTGGCCAATTGAGCTCCTAGCAGCGCGCAGGGCACTGAATCATATCGACAAGCTCCACCGCGCACCGGACGGTGTCTCGCTGCTGCAGCGTATGCGCTCGCACCCGCGCTCCCGACTGGGCGCGGCGCTGCTTGTGAAATATGCAATTGACACAAGGCCCACCCCATACGATTCGTGCGCGCACTGGCGCGCTGCCTCGCAGGTACAGCGAGAGATCGTCGGTATTGCGGGAAAGCGGAGCACACCCCTCAATGCTGTGCAGCTGCGGGCAAGATCCGTCATACACGAGGAGTTCCAGTACCATCTCCTCGTGTACACCGACGGCTCAGTGTTCCGCGACAGCTGCTCCTGTGCAGGGGCGGCTACCATCCGCGTCCTGCGACTGCCAGCAACATGCAACCTTCCTGGGCTCCTCCACCACGGCGGAAGTGATGGGTATCAGGCTCGGGCTGGACCTGCTGCACACCCTCGGCCCTCCGCTCCCCAGGAGTGCTCTGCTGTGCAACCCCCGCGCCGCCCTCAGCCGCTAGCAATCTAACAGCCACGGTACCCCACAAGTGCGGGAAATTCGCTCGCTCATCGAGCGCCTCGCGCAGAGAGAATTTGCCGTGCGTGCAACGTGGGTGCCCGGTCACTGCGGCATCGCCGGCAACGAAGAAGCTGACGACCTCGCGACCGCTGCACACCAACTATCTGCCAGCGATCTGCCCCTTGCGCTGGATGACGTGCTTGCGATCATCCACGACCCGCTCTGAAAGCAGCACCCCGTCCCACGTATCGCAGGAGGTGAGCGCTTCGACGGTGTCACCGGCTGTCGCGCACTTACACGGTCGCAAAGAGCAATGATCCGCCGCGCGCGCATTGGCTACGCGTCGCCCGGGGAACGACGGAAGCGTCACTGAATCGCGACGAGTGATGTGTGTGACGGACGCCGTGCAGTGGAAACAAGAGAACACCTGCTTCTTCACTGTGCCGCGTTCGCCGATGCTCGTCGTGACATGCTTGCGGCCTATAGGGCGCAGGGCATACTACCAGACTCCATCAAGACGTTATTGTTTCCGCAGGGCAGTGCCCGCACTCGTGAGCGAACTTTGGTTTGCCTGTGTGCATTCCTCCAACACGTCCCCTCTGTTCTCTGTCAGGTAGTCACACGCAGTGACGGAACGCTCCACGAGTTCTACGTTGAACGATTAATAACTGGAGGCCCCAATCCAGTTGTAGCCAACACAGTGCTGTGCGCGTTTTAATTCTTCCAACATAAACTAGAACCGCGGCTGTGGCTCAGTGGTTAGGGTGCTCGACTACTGATCCGGAGTTCCCGGGTTCGAACCCGACCGCGGCGGCTGCGTTTTTATGGAGGAAAAACGCCAAGGCCCCCATGTGCTGTGCGATATCAGTGCATGTTAAAGATCCCCAGGTGGTCGAAATTATTCCAGGGTCCTTTCTCTCTTTCCCCTTTCTTCTTTCACTCCTTACTATATCCCTTCCCTTACTGCGCGGTTCAGGTGTCCAACGATATACGAGACAGATACTGCGCCGTTTCCTTTCCCCAAAAAACTAATTATTATTATTATTTCCTCACGGCGCGGTTGCGGTGCCACCGAGACATGTGCGACAGCCGCCATTTTCTTTCTTTAAATTGTCCAACGGAGAAGGTGTCGCGCCAACTTCGCGATGGCTTTCCATGGACTCCCTGACAGCACCGCGACACGCTGTCGTGTTCCACTCTTAAAGGCGAAGCGTAAGCGTCCTCTAATTTTGTTTTTATACATTTTTATAATCTTGTTTCACTAATTTTCATTACAATATGATTCCTTTGGTATCGTTATGATATACGACTTCTATGTTATTGGGTACTTTATCCTGGTGTTGTTGCTGACGATGACGACACGAAAATTTCCTTATAAGGTTGAGGTATATACAGCTTTGATGAAAAACAAATTAATGTGGATTAGCCCAGGTAATCCAGGATATACAAAGCGAGAGCGAGGTTGAGGTCTCCACTGACCCATGGAGCAGGTTGTGCGCCTTTCCTTTCGTGAAAGTGAACGGTGTTCGCAAAGTTGTCAACACCAATGAACTCTACGAACGCCGTCGGCTAAATTGTTTTGTTTGCTTTTTGAGGAAAGGAAATGGCACAGTAACCGTCTATCTTATCTCGGTGGACACAGCAGCCCCGCCGTAAAGGAAGGGATAAAGGAGAGACGGAAAGAGCAAAGAGAAAACTTAAAAAATTTATTGGTTTCTTGGGGAATGAAAATGGCACAGTATCTGTCTCATATATCATTGGACACCTGAACCGTGCCGTAAGGAAAGGGAGAAAGGATGATTGAAAGAAGAACGGAAGAATGAGGTGCTGTAGTGGAGGGCTCCGGAATAATTTCGTCCACCTGGGGATGTTTACGTGCCCTGACATCGCACAGCACACGGCCGCCTTAGCGTTTTGCCGCCATAACAACGCAGCTGCCGCGGTCGGGTTCGAACCCGGGAGCTCCGGATCAGTAGCCAAGCGCCCTAACCACTGAGCCACCGCGACGGGTATTGAATAATAATAATTGGTTTTTGTGGAAAGGAAAATGGCGCAGTATCTGTCTCATATCGTTGGACACCTGAACCACGCCTTAAGGGAAGGTATAAGGGAGGGAGTGAATAATAATTAAAAGGAAGAAGGAGGTGCCGTAGTGGAGGGCTCCGGAATAATTTCGACCACCTTGGGATCTTTAACGTGCACTGACATCGCACAGCACACGGGCGCCTTAGCGTTTTTCCTCCATAAAAACGCAGCCGCCGCGGTCGGGTTCGAACCCGGGACGACGGGTATTGAAAATTGGTTTTCGAGGTCTCCCTTCATTACGGCGCTGTTAGGATGTCCACCCAGGTAAGTGAGACTTTTACTGCGTCACTTCTTTTCCTCAAAAAGCAACTTTTTATGCCTCCAACCAAACCCGGCTGCCGTAGCCATGTTTGGCTGAGCGCTCTACCCACCGGGCCACCGCGGCGGGTCTTTAGTTTCAAAAAAATGCCTCTTCAATTCTGGTGAGAGTTTTCGGCGGGCGTTTGAAGCGAGCGGACGTGTTTTTAGCTCTCCGCTCCTTCGGACGCTGAGCCTAAGGCTTCGCGGCGCTGCGGGGTCTCCTCATGGAGGCTACAGACATTATAAACGAGCGACTGCCTGCGTTCGGCGGTGACAATGAGCAACGAAGGGCAGGCCGCTCACGCTCACGATCACAGAGACGAACTCCATCCAGAGCGAGCTAGTCCGGCACCATTCGGCGAATGCGGGCCGAGATCGCTGATCTGCGGGACACGGTGATGTGCCTGATGGCGGCGCTCATCACCACCTCGGAGAACCTCGAGTCCGTCATCGGGACCTTGGACGTGTCGCCGGCGGACCCACGCGTTCTAGCCTTGAGGAACGCCAAGGCGCTTGCTCACCAGACGCAGGACTCCATGGCGGCTCCTTCCCCGCAATTTGGGGCCACCCCTGCGCTTTCTGCTGCCATTGCTACTCCTGGGGAAACGGCTGTGATGCCCTCTCCCCCTGATGCTGCTGCTGCTGGCTCACTGCAGACAACTACAGCCAAGGAGAACATGTGCACCCCCAATGGACGAGTCTGTTCTCCGGAAACGGCAATGCTCAACGGTGTCTGACCCGCCGAGGTGGCTCAGTGGTTAGGGTGCTCGACTACTGATCCGGAGTTCCCGGGTTCGAACCCGACTGCGGCGGCTGCGTTTTTATGGAGGAAAAACGCTAAGGCGCCCGTGTGCTGTGTGATGTCAGTGCACGTTAAAGATCCCCAGGTGGTCGAAATTATTCCGGAGCCCTCCACTACGGCACCTCTCTCTTCCTTTCTTCATTCACTCCCTCCTTTACCCTTCCCTTACGGCGCGGTTCAGGTGTCCAACGATATATGAGACAGATACTGCGCCATTTCCTTTACCCCAAAAAAACCAACCAAACCTCACGGCGCTAATTGCCGCGGTGGCAAAGTGGTTGGGGCGCTCGGCTACTAATCCGGAGTTTCCGGGTTCGAACCCGACAGTGGCGGCTGCGTTTTTATGGAGGAAAATCGCTATGGCGCCCGTGTGCTGTGCGATGTCAGTGCACGTTAAAGATCCCCAGGTGGTCGAAATTATTCTTGAGCCCCCCACTACGGCAACTCTTTCCTCCTTTCTTCTTTCACACCCTCCTTTATTCCTTTCCTTACGGCGTGGTTCAGGTGTCCAACGATATATGAGACAGATACTGCGTCATTTCCTTTCCCCCCCCAAAAAATAATAATTACTATTGCCTCGCGGCGCGGTTCCGGTGCCACCGATATGTGTGACAGCCGTTATTTTGTTTCTTTAAACTGTCCAAAGGGCAAGGCGTCGCGCAGAACAGGCGGTGGCGTTTCGTGGACTCCCTGACAGCACCGCGACCACGCTATCACGTTCCACTCTTAAAGGCGAAGCGTAAGCGTCCTCCAATTTTCTTATTTATTTTTATAATTTTGTTTCCTTAATTTTTCTTACATTATGACTCCTTTAGTATCATTATTATATACGAATTCTATGCTATTATGTACTTTACTCCTAGGGTTTTTGCTCACGACGACATGAAAATTTCCTTGTACGGTAGAGGTATACAGCTTTGTTGAAAAAAAATTAATGGGGATTAGCCCAGCTAATCCAGGATATACAAAGCGAAAGCGAGGTTGATGTCTCCACTGACCCACGTAGCCGCTTGTGCGCCTTTCCTTTCGTGAAAATGAACGGTGTTCGGAAAGTTGTAAACGCCAATGAACTCTACGAATGCTGTCGGCTCACTTGTTTTGTTTGCTTTTGGAAGAAAGGAAATGACACAGTAACCGTCTCACTTATCTCGGTGGACACATGTGCCCCGCTGTAAAGAAAGAGATAAAGGAGAGAGGGAAAGAGCAAAGAGAAAACTGAAAACATTTATTGCTTTCTTGGGGAATGGAAATGGCCCAGAATTATGGCGCCCGTGTGCTGTGCGATGTCAGTGCACGTTAAAGATCCCCAGGTGGTCGAAATTATTCCGGAGCCCTCCACTACGGCACCTCCCTTTTCCTTTCTTCTTTAACTTCCTCCTTTATCCCTTCCCTTACGGCGCGGTTCAGGTGTCCAACGATATATGAGAGATACCGCGCCATTTCCTTCCCAAAAACCAATTAATATTATTATTATTATTATTATCTGCCTCATATATTGTTGGACACCTGAACCGCGCCATAAGGAAAGAGATAAAGGAGGATTGAAAGAAAGGACGAAAGTGGTGCCGTATAATGGAGGGCTCAGGAATAATTTCGACCACCTGGGGATCTTTAACGTGCACTGACATCGCACAGCACACGGGCGCCTTAGCGTTTTGCTGCCATAAAAACGTAGCCGCCACGGCCGGGTCCGAACCCGGGACCTGCGAATCAGTAGCCGAGCGCTCTATCCGCTGAACCACCGTGGTGGGTAACTGAAAATTGAGTTACATTTTGAAGAAAGGCGCTGGGCTACGCAGTGGCGGAACACCTGCAAATCGGTGCTACTAGTGGCGCATGCGCAGTAGTGACTAGGGAGCAAGAGAGAGAAAACAATTGCCACTGACTTAGCTCGGCTGTGCCAGGATATACATAGCGAAAGCTAAGGTATAGCATGGATAGCCTGGGTAATCTTGATTGCAAGTCCAGGTTATTCTGGTTCTGTAGCTATGTGGTCGCATTAAAGACGACACAGCTGTGGTTGCGGCGCACGCGAGCTCTCTTCATTCCTTCGACTTGTTATCAGGCATGCGACACAGCTGGCGAAGAGAGCCGAGGCGAGAGCAAAGACGAGGAACGCGGTGTGACGTCATACCAAACGGCGGCCGCGAGCCACGCGGTGTGACGGTCATGCAAGATGGCGCGGCAATTTCGCAAAGCACAGTATCCAGCTGACATATCTCGGTGGACACCCGAACCGCGCCGTAAAGGAAGGGGTAAAAAAGAGAGGGAAAGGGGAGGGAGAACAGAAAATTGAAAGTTGCATTTTGAGGAAAGGCGTGGCGCTGCGCAGCGGCGGCACACCTGTGGCTCGGTGCTACTAGTGGCGCATGCGCAGTTGTGACTAGGCAGCTGGAGAGATTTAAATGCGCCGTGTGGCGTCACTGCTCCTCACGCATGCGCACCAAGGCTCTCCTGGAATCACGCGAAACTGGTCAACTTGCGGACAGTAAAGCTTTCGCTTCAAAATTTACTGGTGGTTTAGCTCTGATTAAATCAGGTCGAAAGCGAAAAAGTCCATCTCCCTGGCTACGTGTGTGGTCAAGCGACTGGCGGTTTCCATAGATAGCCATACTGACACAAAGAGAGGTAGGCATTTGTTTTTATTGGTTAAACATCTTGCTTTCTTCCAAACGACGTTTAAGGCGCTAAATCAAGACAGTATATAATTAATAAAGCTTCGGTAATATTTACACCTGTATTATTGCTTGTTGTGTGCAGGGATATGGAATGAAGTCCGGTTTCAAACGACGCGTAAACCCTGCAGATAAATTCACAAAGCAAAACTGAAAAAAAAATGTTTTTTTGGGGGGAAAGAAATGACGCAATGTGAGGCAGGCGTCATTTCCTTTTTTTTAAAACCAATTATCATTTTCCTTCGCTTATGGCGTGGTCACGCGTGTTCGCCGAGATATGTGAGGAAGGCGTTATTTCCATTCCTGAAAACCAACTTTCATTTCACTTTCCTTTCCTAACGGCGCGGTTCGGGTGTCAGCCTCCACCACAGGCGGCGCATCGATCACACATAGCAGAAAATTTTGAAAGCTTTTCACACAAAAAGAGATGAAAATATTATGTTAGCGATATATCTGTGAGCCTTTTTAACCCTGAGATGCCATATCTCAAAAGGTTGGTTGATTGTGGATGGTGTTGCTTTCTTCGTATGCCGTACCTTTTTTTTTATATTCGCGGGCTTCTTAGCTATTCAAAATAGATAAATATAGCGCTTGTCCCTCGTCATTCTTCCCTTGAGTTCGTCTCTGTAGGAGCTACTGTTTCATGTATTAACGATAGGTAACGGTCTCTGCTTGTTTTGGGAATAAAGAATTCGAAGTACTAATTCGTGCGGCTGATCGGTACTGAAACATTTAATCGGGGTTTCCCCTCGATAAGACTCAGAAATTGCGCTCAATGATCTCAACTTTGATTTTCAAAAATCACAATTTGTATATCACTGCAGTCAGCACTATCCTAGGTTAGATTTGCGGAAAAAACGTTTTCACGCCATGGCCACCATCTCAAGCTGCAAGCTGAGCTGCCTTGAGCTGCCAGCCCAAGGTCCACTCCCTCGCCCGAGGTTTCACTTTCCAGGCCGGAGTTGGACCTCCTCCGCCATCTCGGGAGCGTCTGCTTACGGTCAAAGATATTCTTGCCTACTACCGAGATACCCGACGCGCTTACGCACCGCCGGCTCCCTCCCTAACCTTAGCCCAGGCCTCCCACTGGCGCCGACTCCTGACCCGAACTGCTTCCTACCCTTATTCTCCTTCATGCCCGCTACCCCGATCAATTCCTTTCTTCTTTTAAGCTCTGCGGGAAACCGGGAGACTTCCTTCATGTCCTCCTCACATATCCTGCCTTCCCACACCCTCCATCTCCCACCACCGCGGAGTCGTACTGGGAGACTCTCCTGGCCAGCTCCGCTGCTGCTGACCAGCGCCGCATAATTACCGATGCCCTGAAGCGGATAGTCCTCCAAGGGCTATCCTTTACCCTGTAAGGACACCCCATAAAGGGTTGCCTTGTGCCAAGTTAGGGGTTTGCCCTCCTCTGTATTTGGCAATCAATCTTTCCACCACCACCACCACAGATTCCTTGGCGTAAATCGGTGGGGTGCCTTGGCCTGGACATCGACAGGCGTCTTTCCTTCCGCCCCGCGGCGAGCAAGGCCTGTCTGCAGATGAAGAGGCTCACTTCCGCCGTGCACATGCTCACCGCTCAAGCCCAGGGCATCTCCCAGCAAGGCGCACTGCGGCAATACAATGCCCAGCTTTGAGGGCGGTGCTCTATGCGCTACCGCTCGTCACGGTGCGCAAACCGTGCTGGAAGAAACTCGAGCTCCAGCACCGCAAGTCCCGGCGCGTGTGCCTAGGCCTGCCCAAAAACTCTCAGTGCGCCGCAACGTTGGCCGAGGCAGGAGCGTGGCCAATTGAGCTCCTAGCAGCGCGCAGGGCACTGAATCATATCGACAAGCTCCACCGCGCACCGGACGGTGTCTCGCTGCTGCAGCGTATGCGCTCGCACCCGCGCTCCCGACTGGGCGCGGCGCTGCTTGTGAAATATGCAATTGACACAAGGCCCACCCCATACGATTCGTGCGCGCACTGGCGCGCTGCCTCGCAGGTACAGCGAGAGATCGTCGGTATTGCGGGAAAGCGGAGCACACCCCTCAATGCTGTGCAGCTGCGGGCAAGATCCGTCATACACGAGGAGTTCCAGTACCATCTCCTCGTGTACACCGACGGCTCAGTGTTCCGCGACAGCTGCTCCTGTGCAGGGGCGGCTACCATCCTCGTCCTGCGACTGCCAGCAACATGCAACCTTCCTGGGCTCCTCCACCACGGCGGAAGTGATGGGTATCAGGCTCGGGCTGGACCTGCTGCACACCCTCGGCCCTCCGCTCCCCAGGAGTGCTCTGCTGTGCAACCCCCGCGCCGCCCTCAGCCGCTAGCAATCTAACAGCCACGGTACCCCACAAGTGCGGGAAATTCGCTCGCTCATCGAGCGCCTCGCGCAGAGAGAATTTGCCGTGCGTGCAACGTGGGTGCCCGGTCACTGCGGCATCGCCGGCAACGAAGAAGCTGACGACCTCGCGACCGCTGCACACCAACTATCTGCCAGCGATCTGCCCCTTGCGCTGGAGGACGTGCGTGCGATCATCCACGACCCGCTCTGAAAGCAGCACCCCGTCCCACGTATCGCAGGAGGTGAGCGCTTCGACGGTGTCACCGGCTGTCGCGCACTTACACGGTCGCAAAGAGCAATGATCCGCCGCGCGCGCATTGGCTACGCGTCGCCCGGGGAACGACGGAAGCGTCACGGAATCGCGACGAGTGATGTGTGTGACGGACGCCGTGCAGTGGAAACAATAGAACACCTGCTTCTTCACTGTGCCGCGTTCGCCGATGCTCGTCGTGACATGCTTGCGGCCTATAGGGCGCAGGGCATACTACCAGACTCCATCAAGACGTTATTGTTTCCGCAGGGCAGTGCCCGCACTCGTGAGCGAACTTTGGTTGGCCTATGTGCATTCCTCCAACACGTCCCCTCTGTTCTCTGTCAGGTAGTCACACGCAGTGACGGAACGCTCCACGAGTTCTACGTTGAACGATTAATAACTGGAGGCCCCAATCCAGTTGTAGCCAACACAGTGCTGTGCGCGTTTTAATTCTTCCAACATAAACTAGCCCCGCGGCTGTGGCTCAGTGGTTAGGGCGCTCGACTACTGATCCGGAGTTCCCGGGTTCGAACCCGACCGCGGCGGCTGCGTTTTTATGGAGGAAAAACGCCAAGGCCCCCATGTGCTGTGCGATATCAGTGCATGTTAAAGATCCCCAGGTGGTCGAAATTATTCCAGGGTCCTTTCTCTATTTCCCCCTTTCTTCTTTCACTCCTTACTATATCCCTTCCCTTACTGCGCGGTTCAGGTGTCCAACGATATACGAGACAGATACTGCGCCGTTTCCTTTCCCCAAAAAACCAATTATTATTATTATTTCCTCACGGCGCGGTTGCGGTGCCACCGAGACATGTGCGACAGCCGCCATTTTCTTTCTTTAAATTGTCCAACGGAGAAGGTGTCGCGCCAACTTCGCGATGGCTTTCCATGGACTCCCTGACAGCACCGCGACACGCTGTCGTGTTCCACTCTTAAAGGCGAAGCGTAAGCGTCCTCTAATTTTGTTTTTATACATTTTTATAATCTTGTTTCACTAATTTTCTTTACAATATGATTCCTTTGGTATCGTTATGATATACGACTTCTATGTTATTGGGTACTTTATCCTGGTGTTGTTGCTGACGATGACGACACGAAAATTTCCTTATAAGGTTGAGGTATATACAGCTTTGATGAAAAACAAATTAATGTGGATTAGCCCAGGTAATCCAGGATATACAAAGCGAGAGCGAGGTTGAGGTCTCCACTGACCCATGGAGCAGGTTGTGCGCCTTTCCTTTCGTGAAAGTGAACGGTGTTCGCAAAGTTGTCAACACCAATGAACTCTACGAACGCCGTCGGCTAAATTGTTTTGTTTGCTTTTTGAGGAAAGGAAATGGCACAGTAACCGTCTATCTTATCTCGGTGGACACAGCAGCCCCGCCGTAAAGGAAGGGATAAAGGAGAGACGGAAAGAGCAAAGAGAAAACTTTAAAAATTTATTGGTTTCTTGGGGAATGAAAATGGCACAGTATCTGTCTCATATATCATTGGACACCTGAACCGTGCCGTAAGGAAAGGGAGAAAGGATGATTGAAAGAAGAACGGAAGAATGAGGTGCTGTAGTGGAGGGCTCCGGAATAATTTCGTCCACCTGGGGATGTTTACGTGCCCTGACATCGCACAGCACACGGCCGCCTTAGCGTTTTGCCGCCATAACAACGCAGCTGCCGCGGTCGGGTTCGAACCCGGGAGCTCCGGATCAGTAGCCAAGCGCCCTAACCACTGAGCCACCGCGACGGGTATTGAATAATAATAATTGGTTTTTGTGGAAAGGAAAATGGCGCAGTATCTGTCTCATATCGTTGGACACCTGAACCACGCCTTAAGGGAAGGTATAAGGGAGGGAGTGAATAATAATTAAAAGGAAGAAGGAGGTGCCGTAGTGGAGGGCTCCGGAATAATTTCGACCACCTTGGTATCTTTAACGTGCACTGACATCGCACAGCACACGGGCGCCTTAGCGTTTTTCCTCCATAAAAACGCAGCCGCCGCGGTCGGGTTCGAACCCGGGACGACGGGTATTGAAAATTGGTTTTCGGGGTCTCCCTTCATTACGGCGCTGTTAGGATGTCCACCCAGGTAAGTGAGACTTTTACTGCGTCACTTCTTTTCCTCAAAAAGCAACTTTTTATGCCTCCAACCAAACCCGGCTGCCGTAGCCATGTTTGGCTGAGCGCTCTACCCACCGGGCCACCGCGGCGGGTCTTTAGTTTCAAAAAAATGCCTCTTCAATTCTGGTGAGAGTTTTCGGCGGGCGTTTGAAGCGAGCGGACGTGTTTTTAGCTCTCCGCTCCTTCGGACGCTGAGCCTAAGGCTTCGCGGCGCTGCGGGGTCTCCTCATGGAGGCTACAGACATTATAAACGAGCGACTGCCTGCGTTCGGCGGTGACAATGAGCAACGAAGGGCAGGCCGCTCACGCTCACGATCACAGAGACGAACTCCATCCAGAGCGAGCTAGTCCGGCACCATTCGGCGAATGCGGGCCGAGATCGCTGATCTGCGGGACACGGTGATGTGCCTGATGGCGGCGCTCATCACCACCTCGGAGAACCTCGAGTCCGTCATCGGGACCTTGGACGTGTCGCCGGCGGACCCACGCGTTCTAGCCTTGAGGAACGCCATGGCGCTTGCTCACCAGACGCAGGACTCCATGGCGGCTCCTTCCCCGCAATTTGGGGCCACCCCTGCGCTTTCTGCTGCCATTGCTACTCCTGGGGAAACGGCTGTGATGCCCTCTCCCCCTGATGCTGCTGCTGCTGGCTCACTGCAGACAACTACAGCCAAGGAGAACATGTGCACCCCCAATGGACGAGTCTGTTCTCCGGAAACGGCAATGCTCAACGGTGTCTGACCCGCCGCGGTGGCTCAGTGGTTAGGGTGCTCGACTACTGATCCGGAGTTCCCGGGTTCGAACCCGACTGCGGCGGCTGCGTTTTTATGGAGGAAAAACGCTAAGGCGCCCGTGTGCTGTGTGATGTCAGTGCACGTTAAAGATCCCCAGGTGGTCGAAATTATTCCGGAGCCCTCCACTACGGCACCTCTCTCTTCCTTTCTTCATTCACTCCCCCCTTTACCCTTCCCTTACGGCGCGGTTCAGGTGTCCAACGATATATGAGACAGATACTGCGCCATTTCCTTTACCCCCAAAAACCAATTATATTCTTTCACTCCCTCTCTTATCCCTTCCCTCACGGCGCGGTTCAGGTGTCCAACGATATATGAGACAGATACTGCGCCATTTCCTTTCCCCCGAAAAAACCAATTATTATTAACGGTGTCCGAGGAGGAGAGGGACGCGGAAACCAACAGCGCCATCGCGGTGGCCAAGTAGGAAGCTCGAAGCCCCCCCCCCCCCTCACTGTCACTGTTCCCTCTCCCTCCAAACTCGAAGGAGCAGGGCCAGCGCAGCACGAGCCCCATGGAGCGCACCTTCAACCTGCAGTTGATGCGGCCGCTGTTGCTGCTGGGGCGACAGCGCCCAAAAGCAAACCGGGTGCGACTTCGCAAATCTCTCCGCACGAGACCAGGCAGCGGCTGGGGCTTCTTCGGCTGGAAGCGAGCGCGCCCAACTCTTCGGCGCGCCGCAGCATGCGCCGTAGACACCGGCGACGCTGATGCTGAAGCCAGCCTGGTCCCGTGGCGCACCATCACTACCAAGGCGCAGCGGCGTAGGAGAGCTGCCCTGGATCGAGCCGCGGCTGCCATGGAGGTCCCGTCTAGCCTGGTGGGGACGGTGCTGTTTCGGCCGGCGAACCGGAGCACCGCCTTCACCATGGAACAGGGCTGGGAGTCGGCCGAGGAGATCGGATCCCGTCCGGGCGTCCTCGCCATCCGGGTAAACATGCGACGGAATATGGTGGCAGTGGACGCGGGGAGCAGCGATGCTCTCCAGGCCCTGCTAGCCACAGCCGTCATCCGCGGCGTGCCGGTCTGCGCCAAGGAGCCTCCTCCTCGGAGCCACAGCTCCGGTCTGGTCTTCGGTGTGGACGGGCGCAGGATGGCGGAGGAGCTGCTAGCGACGGTGGAGTCAACGGTGCCGTTGGTATCGGCCTATCTGTCGGGACGCACACTCGCTCTCCGTTTGCGGTGCCGACACCACCGGCGTTCATCACCATATTCAAGGGCAGGCTTGCGGACAGACCCTGCCGTCCCCGGCCGCTCCAGTGTGCCAAATGCGCCAGCCTTGGGCATGCCACTGAGGTGTATCGCGTTCCTGCCTGACGAACGCGCTGCGGCGGGCCGCACGAGCCTGGTACCTGCGCATGCAAGCTCCGGTGCATTAACGTCGAAGGGCGGCACGCAACCATTGACCCAGCTTGCCTGCACTGGCAGCGAGAGCATCACGTGGCCACTTTAATGGCCACATCCATGGCACCGATGTCCAGGCGGGTTGTCCTAGCGGTCGTCGCCAGGCGCGCGCGGAAGCGTTGGCGCGATACTATGGTAACCAAGAACATGTGTATTACATAGACGTTGCCGGCCCACACCACGGGGGGTGGTACACGGCCGCAGTCGTACACAACACAAACACAGTTAACGGGCTCACTTTCAAAGCCTACAGAGCAACACACGCGGAGGAGATTGCCATTGCTCTGGCTCTCACGAATCTCAAGTCAAAACACATCATCACCGACTCGCGAGGGGCCTGTCGGAACTACGAGTTGGGCTGGGCTCCCCCGCTTGCCTGGCGCATACTGGAATATAGCTGTCGATCTGAAGATCCAACTCCACGCAACCTGATTTGGGCCCCCGGTCACCAGGGCCTCCAGGGAAACGAACAGGCCGATCAGGCCGCCCGCGCACTCTCTCCCCGGGCTATCTCCCTGTCCTTGGAAGGGTTCTCCCAATCAGACAATATGGCCGTTACATCCAAACAAATCACCGATTACTACAAGGAGGAGCACCGGCGCTACCCGGCCCCTTGTAAGGGTCTGGATCGCGCTGACGAGCGCCTCCTCATCAAAATTCTCACTAACACTGTACTGTGCCCGGCGGTGCTTAAACACTTCAATACATCCTTTGATGGCACGCGCCAGTTCTGTGGGGAGGTGTCTGACACCTTCCACATGGTTTGGGCGTGTCAATCTAACCCATCTATCCCCCCCAACCCCACCCCACCAGAGAGGACTGGGAGGCGGCCCTGCTCGGCTGTCAAGACCTGAAGAGCCAAAAGGCCTTGGTTCAACGGACGCGGGCGGCGTTGCTTGCCAATGGGGCCCCGGAATAGGGGCTCCACCTAGTACTGTGAGGAAAAAGGGCCAATAGGGTCCTACCCCAATCACCTTTCTGTAAAAATTTAATTGCTTATAAATGTTTTTCACCACCACCATCACATGACGGTGAGCCCCAGATGCGGCTACCTGGCTACATTGGCTACCACTCAGCCACCATGCGCGAGGAACCCTCCTGTGCCACAGTGCCCTATTGTGACACATCTGATTGCCCCGGGAAATCAAGGTGCGCGATATACGTGCGGCAGGACGTCCAGCACACCTTCGTCGGCTCGGCGGCGCCGACATCTGACACCCAGGAGAGCTTGGTGGTGACAGTGCGCGCCGGTAGTGTTGACACGTCGGTGACCAGTGTTTATGTGCGTCCAGCTGTCGCATGTGACGCGCTGTGTTTTCGTGCTGTGCCCCGCGCCGAGACGTCCGCACCGTGAGTCGCCAACTCCAAGAGGTCTTCCCTGCAGACGCGATGGATTACCATCTCCTGCACCTATAGGAGGCCAAGGTGGGTCTCGAACGGAGGTAGCGGCGGCAGCGCTGGAATAGAAAACTCAGAATCCGATTGGCCCTGCTCAACAAGGAGATTGAGACGCATGCTGCCACTCTGTCTCGCCAATATTGGGAATCTCTCTGTAACAAGCTGGACGGCAACATGAGCCTGCCTAAGACCTGGAAACTATTCCGCCATTTCATTGATTTGACTCAGTCCAAGACACACCAGAAACACAACCTCATAAAGCTCACACACACGTCCGAGGCCTCCCCGCAGGAAGTTCTCGAGGAGCTTCGTGATCTCTACTTCCCGGCATATCCCTCCGCTGGTCACCCGACTGCACAGACTCCCCCAACGACCTTCTCGGCCAACCGATCACCGAGGCGGAAGTGAGGGCAGAACTTCAGCGCCTCAACGCGTCCTCAGCTCCTGGCCCCGACGGAGTGCACAACGAGGCACTCTGCAACTTCGATTCCCCCTCCGTCAAAGCCCGAACCGACTACTTCAACGAATGCTGGCTGCGCGGCGGCCTCCCACCTCAGTGGAACGACGCCAAACTAATCTTTATTCCCAAATCCGGCAAACCACTTCTTCCCGCTACCCTTCGTCCCATATCTCTTACGTCTTGTGTGGGCAAGCTTATGGAGCACGTTCTCCAGACAAGGCTCAGCCGGTATTTGGAGAACAACCTTATGCCTTCGTGCATGTTTGGATTCCGCCCGGGCTTGTGCACCCAGGACGTCTTTCTACAGCTCAAGCACCACATCCTTGACTCCCCCGCGGGCGACAGCAAGGCTATCCTCGGCGTCGACCTAGCAAAAGCTTTAGATAACACTGCCAACGCGGCCATCCTAGAAGGCCTCCACGCCCTAGGCGTAGGCCCGCGGATGTGCAATTACGTCCGCAATTTCCTGTTCGAAGGAACAGCCACACTCACCATGGGCGACCACCGGCTGTCCGGTGTCTGACTGGGAGCACTTGGAACGCCTCAGGCTGCTGTACTGTCTCCTATCCTCTTTAATATAGCCCTTCTCCAACTCCCCCACCAACTCGCCCAAATACCCGACATACATTTCAGACTCTATGCTGACGACATCACTATCTGGGCTAATGGAGGCCGTGATGCCGACATGGAACAAAACCTACAGTCGGCCTCAACTTCATCGACTCATACGCTCGCGCGCGCGGCCCAGCCTGCTCCCCTTCTAAATCAGAACTCTTCTACCGCCTCAGGCCGCACGACCACGCCAACCCTCCCATCTCACTCACTCAAGGAAACCACCCCATTTCCCTGGTCTCCAAGATTCGCATCCTGGGCCTCATCCTTCATTCCCACGGCGCGCATGGCAACGCCATCCAAACTCTCCAGAAACAAGCCCAGCAAGCCACCCGTCTCATTCTGCGCGTGGCGAACCGGCGCGCACGTCTGCGAGAGCGGAACACTCTCCGCCTCACCCAAGCGTACATCACAAGCCGCACGGCGTACTCATTCCCCTACCTCTGCCTAAAGCAGAAGGAACGGGACCGCATCAACGCGCACCTCAGGAGCTGAACGAAGGTTGCCTTCCGCCGACCCTACCCAGCGCCTCTACTACCCGGCTCCTCAACCTCGGTACCCACAACATGTTTGAGGACCTGGCAGAAGCCACCCTAACAGCACAGCTAACTCGCCTGTCAAGTACCGCGGCAGGCCGCACTCTACTCTGTCAGCTAGGAATCACCCCGATCACCCATCCTACCGAGGGCGTTTCAATAACTCCAGACCTACGCTCCCATCTCATCATCCTTCCAATACCTAAGAACATGCAACCCGAGCACGACGGAGAACGCAGGACAGCCCGCGCCAAAGCCCTGCACAAGGTCTGCGCCAACAGTCCCGAGGTAGCCTACATTGACGCGGCAGCGTACTCGTCGGGCTCCCGCATGGTTATCGCCGTCGCTAATTCTCAGGCCCGACTAATCGCATCACGATCCGTCAATATAGACTCATCGGAAATTTCAGAGGAAGCACCCATTGCACTCGCTCTTGGCTCCACCTGTCACCAAAATTATCTCCGACTCAAAATAAGCCCTATCCAATTTCACCAAAATGCCTGATATCCCGCACCGCGTCTCGGCTTCAACGCTTCTGGCACCCCACACACCCCGTGACCCTTATCTGGACCCCCGCACACGCAGGCCTCCCTGGTAACGAGGAGGTCCACTCCCTTGCCCGAGGTCTCACTTTGCGGGCCGGAGTTGGACCTCCTCCGCCATCCCTGGAGCGTCTGCTTACGTTCAATGATATTCTTGCCTACTACTGAGATATCCGACGCGTTTACGCACCGCCGGCTCCCTCCCTAACCTTAACCCAGGCCTCCCACTGGCGCCGACTCCTGACCCGAACTGCTCCCTACCCTATTCTCCTTCATACCCGCTACCCCGATCAATTCCTTTCTTCTTTTAAGCTCTGCCGGAAACCGGGAGGCTTCCTGCATGTCCTCCTCACATGTCCCGCCTTCCCACACCCTCCATCCCCCCTCCCACGGCGGATTCATACTGGGAGACTCTCCTGGCGAGCTCCGCTGCTGCTGACCAGCGCCGGATAATTACTGACGCCCTGAAGCGGATAGCCCTCAAAGGGCTGTCCTTTGCCCTGTAAGGACAGGACCCTAAGGGTTGCCTCGGGCCATGTTAGGGGGTTTGCCACCGTCTGTATTTGGCAATCAATGTTTCCACAACCACCACCACGGATTCCTTGGCGTAAATCGGTGCGGTACCTTGGCCTGGACATCGACTGGCGCCTTTCCTTCCGCCCCGCGGTGACCAAGGCCTGTCTGCAGATAAAGAGGATCACCGCCGCCGTGCACAATCTCACCGCTCGAGGCCAGGGCATCTCCCAGCAAGGCGCGCTGCGGCAATACAATGCCGCCTCTTTGAGGGCGGTGCTCTATGCGCTACTGCTCTTCACGGTGCAAAACCGTGCTGGAAGAAACTCGAGCTCAAGCACCGCAAGTCCCTGCGCATGTGCCTAGGCCTGCCTAAAACTCTCAGTGCGCCACAACGTTGGACGAGGCCGGAGCGTGGCCACTTGAGCTCCAAGTAGCGCGCAGGTCACTGAATCATATCGACTGGCTTCACCGCGCACCGGATGGCGGCTCGCTCCTGCAGCGTATGCGCTCGCACCCGCGCTCACGATTGGGCGCGGCGCTGCTCGAGAATGAGCAATTGACAGAAGGCCTACCCCCTACGGGTCCTGCGCGCCCTAGCCTGCTGCCTCGAAGGTACAGCGAGAGATTGTCGGCGTTGCGGGAAAGCGGAGCGCACCCCTATGTGCTGTGGAGCAGCTGGCCAGAGCCGTCATACATGAGGAGTTCCAGTACCATCTCTTTGTGTACACCGACGGCTCAGTGCCCCGCGACAGCTGCTCCCTTGCAGCGGCGGGTACCATTCCCGCCCTGCGAGTGCACAGCCAGCAACATGCAACATTCCTGGGCTCCTCCACCACGGCGGAGTTGATGGGGATCCGGCTCGGTCTGGACCTTCTGCTCACCCTCGGTCCTCCGCCGCCCAGAAGTGCTCTGCTGTGCGCGCCCTCAGCCGCCTGCAATCTAACGGCCGCGGTACCCTACTAGTGCGGGAAATTCGTTCGCGCATCCAGCGCCTCGCGTAGAGAGGTTTTGCCGTGCGTGCACAGTGTATGCCCGGTCACTGCGCCATCGCCGGCAACGAAGAAGCTGACGACCTCGCGACCGCTGCACATGAGCTGACTGCCAGCGATCTGTCCCTTGCGCTAGAGGACGTGCGTGCGGCCATCCACGACCATCTCCGAAAGCAGCATCCCGACCCACGTATCACAGGAGGTGAGCGCATAGACAGTATCACCGGCTCTCATTGCCTCGACTTCTGCGGAAGCGGAAGAGGCAGCCGCAGCCTTAGGCATCGCTTCTACATCGGCGACCCACATTTTCAGCGACTCAAAGACCGCTGTCCGTAACTTTGCGAAAGGCCGCATTTTTTTTAATTAGTTTTGGGGGAAAGGAAATGGCGCAGTATCTGTCTCTCATATCGTTGGACACCTGAACCGCGCCGTAAGGGAAGGGTAAAGGAGGGAGTCAAAGAAGATAGGAAGAGACAGGTGCCGTAGTGGTGGGCTCCGGAATAATATCGACCACCTGGGGATCTTTAACGTGCACTGACATCGCACAGCACACGGGCGCCTTAGCGTTTTTCCTCCATAAAAACGCAGCCGCCGCGGTCGGGTTCGAACCCGGGAACTCCGGATCAGTAGTCGAGTGCCCTAACCACTGAGCCACCGCGGCGGGGCCGAACCCGCTTTCCGGCTTCTAAGCCGGTCTCCCGCCCCTACCCGAACCTGTTCAGCTTCTCTGGGTCCCGGCCCACGCCGGCCACCCAGGTAACAAGGCGGCTCATTCTTTAGCTCGAGGTTTCGTCAGGCGAGCAGGAGCCGCCGACGTCTGGGGAGACGCTGGAGTTCGAATGGTCGCGTATCGCGAGATCACTCTACACTACCGTGAGCAACGGCTAACGTATGCCCCTCCGCACAAGTCTCTTACTAAATTGCAGCAGGTGACGTGGCGACAGCTACAATCCCGCACCTTCCTCTCCCCTGCCCACTTAGCCCTGGTTCACCCGGGAGTGTTCACGCCAGTATGCACCCTCCGCGGCGCTCCGAAAGCGGATTTTGCACACATTCTTTATTCTTGCTCTGAGCTCCTTCCACCAGCCGATTGGCAACTCACAGACCTCGAGCGATGGTAGGCTGCGGTATCCAGTTCTGACCCGGCTGCCCAACGGCAGCAAGTGGACTGGGGTTTGGAAGTCGCTGAGAAGCATCACCTTCCGGCCACGACACGCATCCAAGAGCAATCCCATCACTAGGATGTAACAATTAAGGCTTGCTCTACTTTATATAGTTTTTCACCACCACCACCATCACCGGGTGTCGCGCACTTACACGGTAGCGAAGAGTAATGATCCGCCGCGCGCGCATTGGCTACTTGTGGTCCGGGGAACGACGGGAGCGTCACGAAATCGCGACGAGTGATATGTGTGACGGATGCGGTGCAGTGGAAACACTAGAATAACTGCTCCTTCACTGTGCCGCGTTCGCCGATTCTCGTCGCGATATGCTTGCGGCCAATAGGTAGCAGGGCATACTTTCAGACTCTATCAAGACGCTATTGTGGCCGGAGGGCAGTGCGCGCACTCATGAGCGTACTTTGGTGAGCCTCTGTGCATTCCTCTAACACACGGGCTTGACATCCCGTCTGTTCTCCGTCAGGTAGTTACACGCAGTGACCGAACGCTCCGCGAGTTCTACCTTGAACGATTAATAACTGGACGTACTCTCCAGTTGTATCCAACAGAGTGCTGTGCGCGTGTTTTAATTCCTCTAAAAAGAACTAATCACGCGCACAACCTGGACACAATTCTTATTGTGTAAATAGTTTGTATGTATTACTTCTCCTATCTTCTCTTCCTGTCTCCTCAAATCTTTCATTTAATTTCTCCATTCTGCCTACTATCCTCAATTTCCGCTGCCTCCGCTCAGGTGCTTCAGTATCGATGGCAGATGCCAGGGCTAGCAAAAATCTTTTCCTTCCTTTTTACTATTATTTCAATAAAAAAAACCACTACCACCACCACCATTCTGGTGAAACAAGTGCTAATGACAAAAATAACAACGATGTTCATTCACGCTTTAATCGTAGGTAACCTTCAAAATAAGATTAGCAATTTAATGCAGCTAGATTAGCACTGCGTCTGTGCTTGCGAAACTGGTTATTCTCTTTTCTTTTCTAGAAATGCTTAAAGACCTTGACCAGCATGGCTGCGGCAACCACATGCGCTCATTTTGATACCTTCTTGAGGCAGAGTAAAGTGCGGGTGGTTCCGTTGGCATTTCGATTCCCTGATTGCTGCAGGCACACAGCTCAGCGCTCCGGTTAGCTCAGAATTCTTTGCCACAGTTAAAGGCATGAACGCTGCCTCAGCTCCAGGCCCTGACGGCATTCCTATCAGCTTTTATGCAAGGTGTTACGCCGTCCTGGAGGAACACCTTCTCCAGATGGTGAACGCCTTCGTCAGGGCCGCCGAGAGGCCGAAGTCCTTCAGAGATGGCCGTATTGTGCTCATCTTTAAGCCTGGCGGGTGCCCATATGACCCGCAGGCATGGCGCTCGATCACACTGCTTAATGCGCTGGAGGACGTGCGTGCGGCCATTCACGACCATCTCCGAAAGCAGCACCCCGACCCACGCATCGCGGGAGGTGAGCGCATCGACAGTGTCACCGGCTGTCGCGCACTTACACGGTCACAACGTGCAATGATCCTCCGCGCGCGCATTGGCTGCGTGTGGCCCGGGGAATGACGGATGCGTCACGGAATCGCGACGAATGATGTGTGTGACGGATGCGGTGTAGTGGAAACACTAGAACATCTGCTCCTTCGCTGCTCCGCGTTCGCCGATGCTCGTCGCGATATGCTCGCGGCCTATAGGGCGCAGGGCATACTACCAGACTCCATCAAGACGCTATTGTGGCCGCAGGGCAGTGCGCGCACTCGTGAGCGAACTTTGGTGAGCCTCTGGGCATTCCTCGAACACACGGGCTTGACGTCCCGTCTGTTCTCCGTCAGGTAGTTACACGCAGTGACCGAACGCTCCGCGAGTTCTACCTTGAACGATTAATAACTGGACGCCCCACTCCAGTTGTAACCTACACAGTGCTGTGCGCGTGTGTGATTTAATTCCTCTCAAATGAACTAATCACGCGCACAACCTGGACACATTTCTTATTGTGTAAATAGTTTGTACATATTACTTCTCCCCCTGTCCTCTATTCCTGTCCCCTCACCTCTTTCATTTCATTTCTACATTCTGCCTGCTGTCCTTTATTTCCGCTGCCCCAGCTCAGGTGCTTCAGTATCGATGGCAGATGCCGGGGCTAGCAAAAATCTTTTCCTTTCTTTTTAGTATTATTTTTAATAAAACCACTACCACCATGCAGATTACAAGATTGTGGCGTCACTGCTGGCTACAAGGTTGAGTACGGTTTTAGCGGAGCTCATAAGCCCTGCACAGACATGCAGTGTGCCCGGACGATTGGTGTTCTCGTATCTCGCACTAACGCGTGACTTGATCACGTTCACCTCGAGAACGGGAATACCGGGTTGTTTCGTCTCACTTGATTAGGCTAAAGCCTTCGATCGAGTCGAGGACGGCTACCTTTTTGGAGTTGTCGGGGCTTTCGGCTTTCCGCCCGAGTTCGTGGCGTGGTTAGCGCGGCTGTATTCCGGCCTTACAGCTCGGTTGCTTTTTAACGGCTCGTTGAGCGACCGCTTCAATATCGAGCGCGGCATACGACAGGGTTGTCCCATGTCACCTATGCTATTCGTGTTGTGTTTACACCCACTGCTGCGCCGCGTAGCGGAATGTCCATTGGTGCGGGGGTTCCCTTTGCCTGGCCAAGGTCAGGTGAAGGTGTCCGCGTATGCTGACGACGTGTCCCTGTTTTTGCGGGACGAGTACAGCTATGCAGCGTTATTACGGCTTTTTGCGTGGTACAGCGAGCTGTCTGGCGCCCAGCTTAACAGGGGCAAGAGCAGAGCTCTGCACTTTGGTGCTTTTACGTCAGACCTGCTGGGCAGCGTAGAGTGGGTCTCGGCGGTTAACGCTCTTGGCGTCGTGTTCCTCTGCTAAGGAGAGGTAGCTCGCGAGTAGTGGTCGCAGTTAGGAACGACCGCAGAGCGACGTCTAGCAGTGGCAGCGCGTTTTCGCTTGTCGCTGTCTGTCGCAGCTTGCGTCGCCTGTCCGCCGGGCACATTCACGCGTCGTTTGGCCACATTTTGTGGCGATTTTTTCTGGGCGGGAAAAACGGAGACCTTCGCTCGCGCGCTCCTCCGCCTTCCCACGCGCATGGGCGGGTTTAGCTTGCCCGATTTACGCACAATGTGCAGTGTTCTAGCTGTCCGAGGCGTCCGCGACCTGGTCAACGTCACCGACTACCCGGGGAGGGGACCTCTCGCCTACCTTCTTGGGACGTCGCGGCGCCTATTTTTTGGTCATGTAACAGGTCCTTCAGCCGAACAGCAGCCGAGGTTCTTTAGGTATGTCTGTCGGGCGGCCGAGTCTCTCACAGCCGCTCTGCCCGAGGTCGACGTGACTAAGACACAGACCTCCCGTGTTTGCGAGCTCCTCGCTATCCAGGAGGCTGCACCAGAACAGCTCGAAGGGAGCAGGCGGGCGCGGTGGCGAAATTTGACGTCTAGCACTCTTTCACCAGACGTTCGTGACTTCGGCTGGCTGCGGGGCTGGAGGGTCTTGCCCACGGGAGTCCGTGTCGCAGCGTGGGGCATCGCCCCTTCTTCGCGGTGTCCTCAGTGTGGCAACACTGAAACTCTACAGCATGCCATGTTTGAGTGCGTGGTCGCTAGAACGTTTTGGCGGCTCATGTCGCGTATGTTTTTTGTCACCTTGAACTACCGCACCAGGCCACGTGAGTCGTTTGTGCGGCTTCTGTTGTGTGTGGGTGTGTTTTGTGGCGGCAGAGAGGCGTGGCTTCCTTGCAGGGTCGACCCCAGCGGGCCATGTTCCCATTTTTGCTGAGGGTGAGAGCGCGCCTGTTCGAACAGGCGTGCTTAGACTGGGTCACCCTCGACGAGGAAGACTTCCTGCGCCGATGGAGCACCCGGTTCATCAACACAAGCAGGGGCCGCGTCACCGTGCAGCTCCTGCCATACTGAGTGTGCCGTGCGATCTTTGTGTGCGGCGATGGTGAGCGGTGTGTTGTGCGTGATTGCCCCGCGTGCTTCCCTCCGCCGCGTATGGACCATCTTTTGAACTCTCTTGGACATTCATGGATTATGTATTTGTGCATTTTAAGCCAACGTGCATTTTTGCAAGTAGGGTGATGCTAGTCGCCAAAGCATGTCATTAGTTAAGGTTGGGCGACATTAGTTCCCGTTCTGTGCCTTTCTTTTTGCGAGGGATGCCAGTCCCTTTCAGGCCCGTGGTAAATAAACTTCTCTTCAATCTGATTTTCAGCGTGGCGATTTCTGCTAACGACCACACGAAAACGCGATCGTTATCTTTACCGGGAAATACAAGCAGGGAGTAGGAACTTTGTAGGCGCCGTTATCATGCGGTTGGCGCTTCACACGATGCCTTCGACTGACGTCAACAGCTTTCGAAGCAGCTCGTAGTTGTAATTGTCTCGTAATTGTAATTGTCTCGTAGAACACGTAGTTGTAAATGTCGGCACCGTGCGTCGGAAATATTCTTCCTCTTACGACGCTTTTTGGGCGTATAAAGGAGGGAGTGAAGGTATAAAGTAGGGAGTGAAAGAGGAAAGGAAGAATACGTGCCGTAGTGGAGGGCTCCGGAATAATTTCGACCACCTGGGGATCTTAAACGCGCACTGACATCGCACAGCACACGGGCGCCTTAGCGTTTTTCCTCCATAAAAACGCAGGCGCCGCGGTCGGGTTCGATCCCGGGAACTCCGGATCAGTAGTCGAGCGCCCTAACCACTGAGCCACCGCGGCGGGGCCCGAGGCGAGAGCACCAACGAGGAACGCGGTGTGACGTCATACCAAACGGCGGCAGCGAGCCACGCGGTGTGACGGTCATGCCAGATGGCGCGGCAATTGCGCAAAGCACAGTATCCATCTGACATATCTCGGTGAACACCCGAACCGCGCCGTAAAGGAAAGGGGTAAAGGAGATAGGAAAAGAGGAGAGAGAACTGAAAATTGAAAGTTGCATTTTGAGGAAAGCCATGGGGCTGCGCAGCGGCGGCACACCTGTGGCTCGGTGCTACTAGTGGCGCATGCGCAGTTGTGACTAGGCAGCTAGAGAGATTTATATGCGCCGTGTGGCGTCACTGCTCCTCACGCATGCGCACCAAGGCTCTCCAGGAATCACGCGAAACTGGTCAATTTGCGGCCAGTAAAGCGTTCGCTTCAAAAATTATTGGTGGTTTAGCTCTGATTAAATCTGGTCGAAAGCGAAAAAGTCCATCTCCCTGGCTACGTGTGTGGTCAAGCGACTGGCGGTTTCCATAGATAGCCATACTGAGACACAGAGAGGTAGGCATTTGTTTTTATTGGTTAAACATCTTGCTTTCTTCGAAACGACGTTTGAGGCGCTGAATCAAGACAGTATATATTTAATAAAGCTTCGGTAATATTTACACCCGTATTATTGCTCGTTGTGTGCAGGGATATGGAATGAAATCCGGTTTCAAACGACGCGTAAACCCTGCAGATAAAATCAGAAAGCCAAACTGAAAAAAATTGTTTTTTTGGGGGAAAGAAATGACGCAATGTTAGGCAGGCGTCATTTCCTTTTTTTAAAACCAACTATCATTTTCCTTTGCTTATGGCGTGGTACGGGTGTTCGCCGAGATATGTGAGGAAGGCGTTATTTCCTTCCCTAAAACCAACTTTCATTTCACTTTCCTTCCCTTACGGCGCGGTTCGGGTGTCGGCCTCCACCACAGGCGGCGCATCGATCACACATATCAGGAAATTTTGGAAGCTTTTCACACAAAAAGAAATGAAATTATTATGTTAGCGATACATCTGTGAGCCTTTTTAACCCTGAGATGCCATATCTTAAACGGTTTGGTTGGTTTTGGATGGTGTTGCTTTCCTCGTATGCCGTAGTTTTTTTATATTCGCGGGCTTCTTAGCTATTAAAAATAGATAAAGTTAGCGCTTGTCCCTCGTCATTCTTCTCTTGAGTTGGTCTCTGTAGGAGCTACTGTTTCATGTATTAAGGATAGGTAACGGTCTCTGCTTGTTTTGGGAATAAAGAATTCGAAGTACAAATTCGTGCGGCTGATCGGTACTGAAACTTTTAATCGGGGTTTCCCCTCGATAAGGCTCAGACATTGCACTCAATGATCTCATCTTTGATTTTCAAAAATCACAATTTGTATATCACTGCAGTCAGCACTATCCTAGGTTAGATTTGCGGAAAAAACGTTTTCACGCCATGGCCACCATCTCATGCTGCCAGTTGGTTGGAAAAGAGTCTAAAAAATAAATTTGAAATTATATATTTAACACATCACCATTGCATTTTCCCCCTGCATTTGAAAGACACTGCGCCTCCAAGAAACCCCATCTGGTACAAGTTTCGTTCATTCTGTCGTGAACAAAGCAAAATGATAGTCTATTTGGATAATTAGGCCGAATGCGAATATGATAATACCGTAATTTGTTTCGGTGCTGCACTGCTCTGGTAGGTTTATTTGGCAAGCCACCCGGTGGGCAGCTGAGTGGTGGCGCAGTGGCTCAAGGCAGGTACTACGGCAGGTGTTGCTGTCGGTGAGACAAACAAGCAAACAAACAAACAAGCGACAAACAAGCAAAACCCAAATGCGTGCAAGGACCACTATATGTGCTAGCACTCTAAAACTGTAGAAAGAACTGGAAAGTTAGAGAAGTACAGATTTTATTTTAAAAATTACCTTGTTATAAGTTTTGGAATTTATTTTTCAGTATTGTCCGCAAGGTCAACACATGATACACATGATAATTAATGATTCTGTTAGAAAAGGAAAAGGGCAGTAACTGGCTCCCTTCTCGGTGGACACCTCCATCGCACCGTAAGGGAAGGGAGGAAGATTTATGTGACAGAAGAAAGAAAGAGGTGCCGTTGTGGGGGACTCCGGAATAATTTTGATCACCTGTGTATCTTTAAGGTGCACAGACATTGTACAGCAAGAGCGGCAATTTCGGCTAATTATGTCGTTAAAAATAGGCAAAGCAGCGTAATGAACATTAACGACAAACATGGGTTACAACACACGTGTGTGTTGTCACTCATTTCTGTCGACCATACTGTGCGTGCTGCGTTGCTTGTTCTGATAAAATTGCCTCCGGCCATAAGGAACGCAAATTGTGTGAATCAAAGTCTCAGGAAATCAGCTTGTCGTCGCAAGTTTCGCCGGAGAGTGCATAGTGAGGTGGTCCTAAATCAAATGTGAAAGGCGGTGCGTTGCCCGACGCTATTCAGCGGCATTCATTAAAAGAAATTTTTTTCAAAAGCTTTTAAAGATCCCCGCGTGGTCGAATAACTCAAGTGCCCTCCACTACGGCACCTCTTTCTTCGTTTCTTCTTTCACACCCTCCTTAATCCCCTTCCTCACGGCGCGGTTCATGCGTCGAACGATATATGAGACACATACTGCGCTATTTCGTTTCCCGCAAAACCAATTATTATTATCATTAACCTTATTATTATTATTATTAAAAGCCTTTATTTTTGTATTAAGCGAGAAAGTAGTTTGCTCTCTTTTTTGTTTGTGTTGGGCACTTGCGCCCGATTCCGGCCACGCTTCGCGTTTGCTCTTTACTGCAATGCACGGTGCCGGCAGCAGCAAAGAGGCACGGAACTGGCTCTACGGTGCTCCAAGGCGACGGTGTGCTACGCTTGGACGTCGTGAACGGTCTGCTAAAAGGCATGATTGCGAAAAACAAAACTGAATGGCGCTCGCTTGGTTGACATCACTGAAATGCATTAACGGTCGCCTTACAAAACATGCTCATTGTCAACAGGCCAATTTCTTTTCGATTCCTTTTATTTTTAGTTCTCGGCATCTTCGTTCTCGTCATGTTCTTTTAAAGCTGCGACATCGGCCATTCTCTACTTTACATGCATAGATCCCTGACTGTCCTCACATCATCATTGGTGCTGTAGTGCATCGGCTAAGCGATGCGCACTGGCCTGCGCTGGCAGGTGCTGCCACCGGTGGCGTTTTTGCGGCCCAGGTTGCTCTTCCAGGGCTAAATATTGTCACCAATCATTTAGTGAACTGCCACCTGCCACGGTGGGCAGTTGACAGCTTCGCTTTCTCCATGCCATGTACGCTCCAATGCTCATGTATTAATAGTTAAAGCATCATGCATAGTGCTCAGGATTGGAGGTGCGCACCGAAGATCGCTGCAGACTCGCCCCTCTTCCGGCGGTAGTGTTTAGCCAAGACGAGCTGTTTTTGTTCTATAGACTCGAAAGCGGAGCTCGGCGTTTCTCCCTGTATGGAGTACGCAGTTTGTAATTTTAACATCGGATCTTCCTAGCCGGTAGGTAACGCATTTAGGGGCAGGTTGCAAGCAGATTATAAACCATTCCGTGGCTTCTTTCCAGATACGATGTCTTAATTTTGGGTGGCCAGTCGGAATGAATGAATGAGCTGTTTAGTTAGAAAGGGAGGCTCAAGGCCGTTTGTTGGGGAATTGGGTTGTTAAGGAGGGGACAAGTAGAGGTCTATTGATACATGAAGGGCCGGCATGGGCGGTCTAGCCACGTTTTACACTCCTTTGCAGAGGCCACTTGGCATATTTCCCAATATCTACGAAACTGCCGTTCGCTCCGGCGCCGGTCAATGCACAAAATTCCTCGCCATCGGTGGGAAAACCATGCTTGGCGATGAGGTCGTCGCGTTCTTTGCGGATGTCTGAACAATGCCCAACTAGGTGGTACTGGTCAGGGTGATACATATAGCCACAGGGCAGGCACTTCAAACGTCAATATTGCCCCTTTGATGCCAGCGAGGGAGGGCAAGACATTTACGGAGAATGAAATCGTCTGACATGGCGACAGGAAACAGTATGCCGGTTTTATAGTGTCAGTGCCATAAAATGGCCCGGTGATAAGATTGCACAAGGCGTCGAGGCTCCTCTTCACGATATGTATAAAAAGTGATACCTGGCAGAAAGGCGATCAAAGTGAACGCGCCCTATTCTGAGCAGCATTTGTCTGCTAAGTGAAATACAGGTACTACGTGCAGATAAAGTGCTAAATGGGGAACTAATCGCGCAATCAGCCTACTTATTTTCTCTGGTGAAGCCTACTGGAGATTACAATTCGGATCATTGGGTCTGAAAGGTCAAGAACCCAAAGACACTCTGCATCAACAAGCGTAGATATGTGAATAATGGCCGGACGGTGCAAATACATATGGCGCATTCCTAAACTCCACACCGGACCCTCCGCCGCACACAGTGCTTGAAAAGAACCGAAAACTTCTGGTGACTGCATCGTGAGCACGAGCATTCGTCTTTGGAGTAGGAACATGTCCAGAGGGCTCAAATTCACTCCAGCACTTGGACGCTTCGGACCTGCCCTTCTTGTATATTTTACTCTTCTTGAGCGACCTAGCGCGCTTATCGTGCCTCTTTTTGCCGACTCCCTTAATGAATCAAACCGACCCATAGGCTATTCAAATAAAATAAAACAGAAGAGAAAAATTAAAATAAATCCTAGCTGAGCTACGCTCCATCCGGCATACTGCTTCCGGATTTTGCTTTTTAAAGGCTTTCACCGCCTCTTTTGCTCTGGAGCGGCGTATCAACAAATATTTTTGAGCAGAGGGAGGTACCCGACAGTGCGCGCCACTTGACAGCCACTTGTTTTATTTTCTCGGACTATTTTTGAAGGTCCAGTGTCCCAGCATAAAAAGTGCATCTTTAAATCTCTTGATCTCATGTAGAAACTGCAGAATTTTTTGCTCCTTACCAACACAGCACCAATTGAACTGTCCCGATTTGTGGTTCCTTTTGCACTGGCCGCACTAACACTCTTGGCTCATGCCACTGCTCTTCAAGATTCATTTCTGTTCCTGCCACGAAAGGTTGCAATTGTCTTGCACTCCACAAAGCTATGTAACGTACTCTTTTGATGTGGTCACTACAGAAGTCATGCTTTAAATGACGCATTCGTCGAGCTCCTGTCTGTCACGCAATTTCAAAGATCGCCACGAAATTATGTCATATAGTACCACTAAGGTGTGATAAGCACTCAAAATGGTGCGTAGTCACTCGGTCACCTCGGCAAACCAATAAATTGCTCTATTATGCATAACATGGTCATCGAGACCTTTCATCATAATTTATTTGAAGCAGTATCGGGGCACATTTACACAATATTAGCGTTTGGGTTTACCTGCACACTGCACAAGCTAGCTCTATCTACATAGATTTGCACACTGCATAGCTAAACATACATTAGTACACCCATCTGTTTTAACCAGTCTTCTCTTTGTGCTTGTCTGTTCTGATCAGTTGTTTCTGCTACGTATCCATTACCAGTTTTATGGTGATTCGTGCGGGCTCTGTACTCGAGTACTGGCGTGTGTGCGACGTGACACGATCTTGGCTGCATGGCCGTCGGATTGTTTTCTGCTGCGACAAAAGCAACGCCGCCACCCTTCTGCGCCTTGGTGCTCCATTCAGTACATTTTGTGATGACCGGTGCTCGGATTGCGAGTGGTTGGCGGCACTGTGTATCTGGTGTGAAAACATCGGTGTGTAGTGCAGACGTATCTTCGAGAGCGTCATTTCTTATTATTTAATGCCGGCTGGGCGGACATTTCTCTGGAAATAAATATTTGTTTGATGAATGGGTGACCTAACACTGCCTCTAGCCATCTCGGTTTTGTTTGTGAGAACATGGTATTAAACAATTACGAAAAAGAATATTTGCCGCATTTAAATCACGACTAGTTCACAGTGTAGAATCTCTACTATGTGTTAACTCATGAGTCTGCTATTCAATGAGCATTTAGCTCTATGTTACGCAAAAAAAAAACTGTGGCAGCAGCTTATGGGATCAAAACTGTCCACAGGGCAAGTTGGGAATAACGAGTCTTGATGAAAAAAATAAATAAGTATACATTAAGGACATCTTTTCCATTGCTTTTTTTCTGTTTTTGCGTTGACAAATGCTTGGCAATATGAAGTTGAAGTGGGATTTTTGTTTTCATTGTAACCAGAAAAAGGCGGGTTCTTGAAGCGCCTCATGGGCCACGACACTTTTTGTTGCTGATTTTGCTCACTGCCCCTTTCAATGAGGAGATCAGGGGTACGAAAGTGGATGATGTTTGCACAGTTCTATTCTTGCAGAGCAGCTCGTGAACTCGGCTTTACTGGTGTTAAGCGGTTGTTCAGCAACACTCCATGGGACAGCTGCTCCAGTTTGTTTAACAACACATTTTCTAATCATTGAGGAGGAGATGTCATGAATGCACATGCACACGTCTACCTGCTACCTTCTTTTGCCTGTGACTACTTGCTACAGACATAATTAATTGTCTGCTGAGTGACGGCCATGGTGAGCACAATCAGCTGTGTGTTGCCAGTGTAGAACGGCTCCCAGATTTCCTTAAACCTCCTTACATTTCACACTAACAAAATTTATTTCCTGACTTATAGTTGCATATTTGCACCTTCGAAGTGCTCGGTTAGGTATCCTGGCCTGCTTATACATTCTCATTTGTGTGGTCACGACAGTACCACTCGTGCACACATTCAAAGCTACAATAACAAGGCTTAATTCAGTTCTCTGAAATATGCTAAGCACTGTTTATGGTGGTTGGGAATACTGGCTTTGCCCTGTTTCTGAGAGTCCTGTAGTATCAATAGAATCGTTGACCTATCAAGTCAAAGCACGCAATTAATTTGAACCCATTTCCTTACTCCACGGATTGAATGAAATGGCTGTTGATGTTTGCATTAGCATATGCCCCGTTTGCCTCGGCGCCTAGTTCTGTTCTTTGCGCGCTGCGCATGTCTGAAACGAGAGCGTTCCATCTTTCTTTTCTTCTGCTCTGTACTCTGTATAAAATTGCTAACCTAGCATTGCGGGCTGCGGGGAGGAGTCTGTGAGGTTACAATATAAGCAAGCGGTTCTGTTCTTTATTTTTAAGTAGCTTAATTCATTTTGTGCAATGAGCAATCTAAGCCAGGTTGTGAAACACCGATTTCCGACTATGATTTTTAAACTAGAAAGAGAAGTGGTTTGGAAACCAGAAAGCGCGTGAGCTGGTTAGAAGTCATTGTGCCTGGTAGTTCACAGGTTAGCACAAAATTCTGTGCAGACAGTGGGGCAGGAATTGTGATAGCAATTCTTGGGTTCAAGAAAGATATATGATTCAGGCAGCATTTGATTTATCTGCTCAAATCATAAGTTTTAGGTCTTTCCGCTCTGCACATTAAAGGGACAAGAACACATGCGAATGCGCCGTACGCATTTTCACTCTGTCCACTCTGATCAGCAAGTTTCCATGTTACAAAGAGCAGGTGGATTGAAAAAAGTTTTTTCCCCAGAAACACTGTCAATGGTTTGAGTCCATATTAACGAGGCCTGTATTATGCAGGAATGGCTGTATAAATGAAATTATGGTTAATGTTTGTTCTGATGATGACTCAAGCAATTAATCTGCGTTATGTTGACTGTGTGAGTAAACAAGTGCATATAACTCGCAAATTATGAAGATGATTAGAAGGATGTGTTGTATGGCACATCAATTTGTTGGTTGAAAAATAGCGATTGGCTTTACCTGACAAAACTTTAAACAGCAGACAAGGAACAAAGACGACGAAAAACAACACCACTGCCCATAGTAGCAATTCTTGCTCTGTTGTCCTCGCCCCTTAGCGCAGTTTCAACATGCCAACTTACCACCTGTTCACACGATAGTACACTCGTATCAAGTTTAGTGAAATCTACAGGACAGGAAGCACGGTGTACGCATATCTAGTGCATACTGTGCAGATAGCTTCCTGCCTGAACATAGCTTGCCCTTCTATGTTTCATACCCATCATAACCGAGGACCTATGGCCTTGTTTATGCAATGTCATGTGCTACAAATCACCAAATACATTTTGTACTCTTTCTCTGCGAGATTGTTTTGGCCCATTGAGTTGTTTCATCTAAATTGGCAAGCTTTCAGAATACATTCCTGCATCAGCCAACTTGTTTTCGTTGTTCACGACATGCCCCTAGACTGCAATATCCCCCTCGATGCTTTTTTTCTTGTGCTTGAATAAGCATGTGATTCGCTTATTTATGTGTGGTTTTTGTTGTAGTGCTTTAAATTCTATCGAGTAGCTCTAAACTGGATCGAAGTTTAAAAAGCTAACCGTCGGCAGATTTCCCTTGCCAATTCTTATGCATCGTGCCTTATCCCGCTATCTTGGACGGCCCGCAGGGCATTGCCCTTGGACCTCAGCTTTTTATTACCTACATTATCACTTTTCTTGAGTGTTTTGTTACGTGTATTCACTGATGGCTGTATGGTGTCTGTCATTTTGCAATAAATACACGTGTTTCAGTTCTCCAAAACAACATTTTGCATGCTCTAGAATGACCGGTTGGCTAATGTTACATAGAATGCACTGAAATGTTTTTTTCTGCAAAACTACATTTTGCCTAATTATAAGGCATTCCTGAGGAACGTATTTTCACTGTGTACTGGTTCAAGCACTAAGCCATTCACAAGGCTGGCAATGTAGCATGGTCTCACCACATAATACTTTTACGGATACCTACAACCTACGATGTTTACACCATAACATTATTTATTTATTTTATTCATTTAGAACATACTGCAGGCCTACAGTAGGCCCAAGCAGGAGGGGCGAGTACATAATGTATGCAAAAAGAACAGGTTTAGAAAAATTGAAAAATGTTAAATACAAGTTGTAACACAAAATACAGCAATAAATACAAGGCTCAGATGCAAAATACAAAAAGTGAACGAAAAAAACGGCTCTCAAATTAAATGCTGTGAAGAAAACATTGAGTCAAAAGAATCAGCTCTGGTTAAGAGATCTGGTGAACAACTGTTCCACTCCTCAATGGTGCGTGGAAAAAATGAGTATTTAAAGGCGTTAATCCTAGCACTGTAAGGGGTTAATGATTGTGTATGATGATTTCGTGTTTGGCGCGTAGTGTTAGGCTTACGGAAGGGGTCTGCATTCATAGACAGTTTATGGTTTTTTAGTAAGAAAAGTAGTTTCAGTCTTTGAATTTTCCGGCGCAGCTGTAATGTTTCAATACCGTGAGTTTGCATGAGGGTCGTTGGTGAGTCAGTTACACGATACTTTGAAAAAATAAAACGGACGGCTTTGCGTTGAATCATTTCAAGGGCCTCGATGTTACGTTTAGTGTAGGGATCCCAGACGGTGCACGCATATTCTAGTGATGGCTTTATTATTGAAAAGTAGGTTAATTTTTAGAGTTCAGGTGGGGCAAGTTTTAGTTTATGTCTAAGAAAGCCGAGTTTACGAAAGGCTGAGGAGCATACGTTTGATACATGTTTATTCCAGCTAAGGTTTTTCGTTATTGTAACTCCTAGATACTTGTACTCGCTGACTTCGGTCAGAAGGTGAGATGAAATATTGTAAGGAAATGAAAAGGAAGCCTTTTTTGTTAGTTATCGTCATCTATACTGTTTTCTCTAAATTTAGCTTCATGTCTCATTTATTACACCATGTATGTATGTTCCGAAGATTGGAGTTTAGTAAAACTTGATCATCTTGGCAAGTAATCTGGTGAAATAAAACGCAGTCATCTGCAAATAATCTAATTTGAACAGGGGTAGTTATAACGTTAGTAATGTCATTGATATATATCAAAAAGAGGAGAGGTCCGCGGACGCTTCCCTGTGGGACGCCTGAAGTGACCGGCAGGTGGTTTGAATAGCAATCATCAATACAAATTGTGTGCAGTTAGAAAGGTATGAGGAAGTCCAACGAATTTTGAAATTAGGAAGACCAATAAGTTCAAGTTTGTAAATTAGTTTGGCATGAGAAATAACATCAAAGGCTTTGCTGAAGTCTAAAAAAATAACATCCATTTGACCAGCGCTAATTAGTACACTTGCAAAAGTATGAATGACAGAAGTTAGCTGAGTGACAGTGGAAAAGCCTTTTCGAAACCCGTGCTGATGAGGGGTAAGTACCTTGTTATCGTTTAGAAATATAGTTATGTAGTTAGCTATGATATGCTCAGCAAGTTTGCAACATGTGGAAGTTATTGATATGGGACGATAATTAGCAATCAAGGCAGGATCACCCTTTTTCAGCACGGGCACAATCCGCGCTTTCCTCCAGTCGGAAGGAATGTTTCCTCTTCCAAATGATTTCCGGAAAATAACAACCAGAAACTCTGTGATGGCTTCTGCATAACGGCGCAAAAAAATATTTGGTATCCCGTCAGGTCCAGCGGACGCTTTAGTTTTGAGGTTGAGTAGCATGGAGAATACGCCAGATGAAGAAACAATGTCGGGGGTCGTGTTGGGAGACATGGTACTGGGTTGAACAAACAAACCATGATGAGAAAACACACTCTGAAAATATTTATTGAATGCCTCAGAGATTTGCGATTTATCAGCAAGCTGGACACCTTGACAAGAAATGCGCGTAATTGTTTTTTTCTTCTTTGATAAAAATTTTCAGAACTTATGTGGTGAGTCACGAAGAAAATTTGGCAGGCTATACTGAAAGTAATTTTGTTTAGCCTGGCGCAAAGCGCTTGGGAAGTTAGCCTGATGTATTTTAACTATATTTCGACAGGCACCCCCACGCTTCAGACGTTTGATTTTTATTTTGAAATGTATTATTTCTCGCGTGATCCAAGGAGTTTTTTTACATGTTTTCTTTGTTCTATTAGGAATGTAGTTATCAATGCAGCACATACAGATTTCTTTAAATTTATTCCAGAGTTCATCAACATTAGTTCCTCGAAACATGTCAAGGTGTAAGCTGAAGTAGTCTAACACACTTTCATCATTAGCTCTGGAGAAGTTTTTCACGGAAATAATTTTCGCAGGTTCACTGTCATCATTTTGTTGAATGGGACAAGTATAAACCACCATGCAATGATAAGATAACCCAGTTTCAACTGAAACAGTAAAACGTTCTGTTGCTTGGCTGAGAAAGACGAGGTCGAGAATAGATGCAGCTTCACCGTGTATGCTCGTTGGGTGCTTAACTCCCTGTTGCAAATTATGAATCAGCATAATATCACACATGTATGAAGAATTTATGTCATTGTTTTACTAGGGAAGGGACTATTCCAGTCAATATTTGGGAGATTAAAATCACCGACAAGATATATTTTATCACGGCGAAATTTAGACATGTGATCGGCCAGATCACATAAATATTGAGGTGGTGAATCAGGTGGTCTGTATACAGCAAAAAGCACAAACGATCTACCCCCGTACGACAGCTATTTGCTGCAACGTGTGTGCCTCTGTGTTTTGATTCACCAGGACCGCAACTCCCCCTCCACGTGTTGCTCTATCATGGCGAAAAACTTGATAAGGGTGGGGGAAAACAGTTTCATCATCAATATCATCTCTCAGCCAAGTCTCGGTTATAACTACGGCGTGTGGATTGTGAATCAACAAGATAGCCTCCAAAGCCTCCGATTTATTTACAATACTACGTGCATTTATATTAAGTAAGCGAAATTCCTTAACACGAGGTTGTGAAAGTCAGTCTTTGCTTTGATAACTGTTTTTATCATCGAGTTGAGCTCTGCTGTTATCGCTGTCATCCCAGGTGTAAAGCATTTTTTCGATTCGCAGCTTGTCATTTATCAAGGTAACTTTTTTTCCTTCATTCCTTTCTGTTTTTGAGCTGTCCCACAGTAGTTAACGCTTCCTAAGTGTGTTTCGTGAATAATCGTTCTGTATTGAAATATTACTGCCTTTTAGTTTCTTGCAGTTTTTAAAGAGTTCTTGCTTTTCGTTATAGTCCTGGAAGAACACAATTACAGGGCGGTTTGTTGCCTTTTTGCCCAGCCTGTGTATTCTGCCCACAGAACTGCAAGATACGTTAAGCTTTTCTGCAAAAACATCAGTTAGAACCTTCTTTTTCAAGTCAGCCTCAGATTCCCCGGCTTCCTCTTTTACTCCAAAAACAATAAGGTTTGAGCGGTGGCTCCTGTCTTCTAAATCAGTTATTTTCGCCTGGAGTTCATATATTGTTTGTTCTAGAGTGTCAATCCTGTTTGCCTGCTTCTCCAAGGCTGTAAACCTTAGTCTCATATCATTCATGAGATTTTCCATATTGCTCTGTTGCTCTATCAAAGCAGTCACTTCAGTGGCTAGGCCCTTTTGCCCTTTAAGTAATTCTTTCAGCATTTCACTAGTATCCGGACCGGGATTAGTTTCAACGTCTCCACATAGGAGCAGTTTGCACATACAAAAAGCATTGTAGGCAATTTCAACGAACTGCTGTGGGCACGGCAGGACCAGAAGACAGCGGCAATCACTTTTAACAGAACAGTAATCGGTACCAACCTGCAGAAGGCAGAAGAGAAGCTTGTGAGACCACATGCCTACGCTGGTTCCGCCGCGCCCACTGAAGACAAATTCCTGTTGACGTTCTTTTAAAGGCGATTCGGACAAGGTCACGTGGTGGCTAGGTGGCGTTCCAGGCTTGATGTCACGCGGGAATGGACAATCAAAAGGAAGAGGCTCCAAAGGTGACGGTGCAGCCAGAGAACACGTGTCGATTGCTGATTCATTTACTGCAATCGTTGATGCGGTAGAACTGGGCAAGAAAACCTGCAGAAGGCAGAAGAGAAGCTTGTGAGACCACATGCCTACGCTGGTTCCGCCGCGCCCACACTTAGCATCACTGTCTTCCAAGCTACTTGCGTTCAGATCCTCTGTGTGGCATCACCTTGGGCGTTCTGATGGCACATGGCACAAACCTAACTTAATATCGTAGATGATGATGATGATTATGGATTAATATGGCGCAAAGGAGTCAGTGGCCAAAGAACGCCTTGACACAAGGTATTTTTCCACTACACAAGCTGTTATCAAAGACAGATTTTCAAAGCATTACAGCGCTTGCTAGCCGAGCACCAGGCCAGGGGAAAGCTTGTACCCATTGTATCACTTGTGGGTACCAGACGGCACTGGGGATCGAACCCCACACCTCCCACATGCGAGGCGGATGCTCAATCACTCGGCCACCGCTGCGATCCTAAAATCCTGGAATTTGTAGAGACCTGAGTCGTTGTTTTATTTTCTCAGACTATTGTTGAAGCTCCAGCGTCACAGCACCAAAGGTTAATCTTCAAATTTCTTCATGTCGTGCAGAAACTGCTGGTTTTTTTTTAAGTCCTTACTGTCACATGACCAACTAATCTGTTCTTACTTTATGGTTCCTTCTGCGCTAGCCGCACAAGTACCGCTATGCCTTAGTGAGCTCATGCCGTATTTCAAAATTGATTTTTTTCGACACCAAATGTTGAAATGGCCTTCTACTTCACAAGGCTTACTAACCTCTGGTCTTTTAAGCTGGTCACTGCAGAAATCCACGCAGTAAATGATGATGTTCAACCACAGACTAAAGACGTTTCCTCAAGAGAGAGAATATCTGTAATAAGGGAGTAATTATGCATTACCATCCACCCTAGTGCCGATATAAGGCTACAAATAAGAGCTACAAACCTTTCCTTCGTAGCCGTTTGACTGAGCTAATGGTTGGTAACTTCTTATTACTAAATAACACACTCATCAAGTTCCAACTTGACACATCATGTCAAAGTTCACCAGTCAAGTGTTGCCATTTAGTACGTTTTAGGTATAACCAATGTTAAAATTAATTGTTCTAATGAAGTGCTTAATTGCTTGCTCAGCTCGGCAAACCAATACAATGCTCTGTTATGCGTAAGAAATTTTTTCACAATCTATTTCTAGTAATATTGGGGCAGATATACACAGCAGTTTTGTCGGATGGTATACAGTTGCATTTACGCTAACTCTCACACTGTGCACAAGATAGGTCTGGACAGCTGCACTCGTGCACTGAAAAGCTGAGCATGCATTATTGTGCCTATCTTTGTCAGATTTTTCTTGGCGCTTCTCTCGTATCGTCTCTTGAGCTAAGCAACACACCGCCTTCATAACATGGCTCATCATAACTTGCTCAGTGAGAATGCTACGAATGCATTTTCATGCATGTTGACTTTTATACATTCCGGATAGTGTTAACATGGTGTATACATTTTCCCCCTGTGTACTGTGTGGCCAGCGACTTTGAGTCCTAGCGAGGCGTACATGCATTGAAAAAGTGTAGTCAAAAGAAAAAACCACCCTAATTCCTATCCATATTCAGGAGTTCTGTGCTACCGAGGCATGACTGTACAGATGAAGTTATGGCTAATTATTTAGTTCTCCGAATGTCAGAAGCAATAGAATTTTGTTTACCGTAACTATATGATATAGAAATTAAAATCGTCCGTGCAAACTTTGAAAGCTGCTAGAAGAATTCGCTTTGTGGCATATGAGTTTGGTGGTTGAAGGTAAATATTTACCTTCACCCGACAGCACTTTAATAGAGCAGTTTACCTCTAGATATTTCTGTCAATGATCACCCGGCACGTGTCGCCCTATTTCTGCCATTGATGTGCGCTGCAATCATAAATCATGTCATGTACTCTTGCCCTGCTAAGCTATTTTTACGCATTAAGTTGTTTCATCGGAATTGGCACGCCTTTAGAAAGCATTCCTCTAAAAGCCAACATGCTCTCGTTCTTCGTGACATGCACTTGCACCTTGACTCGAACTTCCTCCTCGATTTGTTCTGGGTTTTCAAAAAGCATGTAATAAGATCCCTCATCTGCGTAGGCTGATTTGCTCATACTTTAACTGGCATCTAACCACTCTGAATTGGACCCATTTGTAAGCAGCCAGGCGTTGGTATTTTTCCCGTACTAATTCTTACTCATCCTGTTTTTTTCTGCAATGTCGGGCATACTCAAAGGCCTTTTGTTTGGCCCTGAGCGTTTTGATTACATACAATACAACCTCTCCTTCAGTGATTCGTCTAAGTATTCTTGACTAGTAACACTGTGTTCTGCTATCTTTCAATTAGTACCAGTGTTACAATTCTGTATACCATCCGTTTCCATGCACTAGAATAGCACCCTTCCCAATGTTAGGAATACAGTGGGCACTAACATTTTTTTAATGTCAGCATAACCAAACGTTGCCTACTTTTAAGGGCTTGCTGAGCAAGGAATATTCACGGCATACATGTTTCACTACTCGGCACTTAATAAGGCGCAAAGTGTAACGTGCTTTCACCTATAAATACTTGTACAACCGCCCACAGCCTAGGACGTTTACTCATGTCCTTGGAATTATCGTCTTCCAAGTGTGTTTCAAGACTCCTGTGCAGCATCAGGTTGGGTATTGTAATGCCATATTACAGAAATCTAGCTTCATTTAAAAACGTGGGATGAGTGCAGAGAAGAGCCACTTGTTTTATTCTCTCGGTATATTTTTGAAGGTCCAGTGTCACGGCATAAAAAGTGCATCTTTAAATCTCTTGATCTCACGTAGAAAGTGCAGGATTTTTTGCTCCTTACCAATACAGCACCAACTGAATTGTCCCGATTTGTGGTTCCTTCTGCTCTGGCAGCTCTAACACTCTTGGCTCATGCCACTGCTCTTCAACATTCATTTCTGTTCGTACCACGAGAGGTTGCAATTGTCTTGCACCCCACAAGGCTATGCAACGTACTGTCTTTCGATGTGGTCACTACAGAAGTCATGCTTTAAATCACGCAATCACGCTGTCACACAATTTTAAAGATCGCCACTAAATTAAGTCATATAGGACCGCTATGGTGTGATAAACACTCAAAATGGTGCGTAGTCGCTCAGTCACCTTGGCAAACCAATAAAATGCTCTATTATGCATAACGTGGTCATCGAGACCTTTCTCCATAATTCATTTCAAGCAATGCCGGGCCAGATTTACACTATATTAGCATTTCGGTTTACCTGCACACTGAACAAGCTAGCTCTATCTAGCCAGATTTGCACACTGCATAGCAAAACATGCATTAGTACACCCATCTGTTTTAACCTGTCTTCCCTTTGTGCTTGTCTGTTCTGATCAGTTGTTTCTGCTACGTATCCATTACCAGTTTTATGGTGATTCGTGCGGGCACTGTACTCGAGTACTGGCGTGTGTGCGACGTGACACGATCGTGGCTGCATGGCCGTCGGATTGTTTTCTGCTGCGACAAAAGCAACGCCGCCACCCTTCGGTCCTTGGTGCTCCATTCAGTACATTTTGTGATGACGGGTGCTCGGGTAACGAGTGGTCGGCGACACTGTGTAACTTGTGTGAAAACATCGGTGTGCAGTGCAGATATATCTTCGGGAGCGTCATTTCTTTTTATTTCCTGCCGGGTGGGCGGACATTTCTCTGCAAATAAATATTTGCGTGATGAATGGGGGACCTAACACTTCCTCTAGCCATTTCGGTTTAGGTTGTGAGAACCTGTTAATACGCAATTATGAAAAAGAATCTTTGCTGCATTTAAATCACGGCTGGTTCACATTGTAGAATATCTAATATGCGTAAACTCATGGGTCTGCTCTTCAATGAGCATTTCACTCTATGTTACGCAAAAGAAAACTGTGGGAGCAGCTTATTTGATGAAAACTATCCCCACAACAAGTTGGACATAACAAGTCGTGATGAAAAAAAATATTTTAAAAAAATCTTTCCCATTGCTTTTTTATTTTTTGGCTCTGACAAATGCTTGGAAATATGATGTTGAAGTGGGATCTTGGTTTCCATAGTAATAAAAAAATGCAATGACCTTGAAGCGCTTCATGGGCCATGACACTGTTTGTTGTTGATTTTGCTCATGGCCACTTTCGATCGGGAGATCAGCGGTACGAAAGTGGATGATGTGTGCACAATGCTATTGTTGCAGAGCAGCTCGTGAACTCGGCTTTACTGGTGTTAAGCGGTTGTTCTGCATCACTGCCTGGGACAGCTGCACCAGTTTGTTTAGCAACATGTTTTCGAATCCTTGAGGAGGAGTCGTCATGAATGCACATGCACACGTCTATCAGCTACTTTCCTTTGCCTGTGACTGCTTGCTACGGACATGATTACTACTCTGTGAGTGGCGGCGATTGTGAGTACAATCAGCTGCGTGTCGGTAGTGCAGAACGCTTCCCAGATTAACTTAATCCTGCTTACATTTTACACTAACAAAAATTTACTTGGTGACATATGGATGCATATTTGCTCCTTCCTCAGTGATCGGCAAGGTTTCCTGGCCCACTTATTCATTCACATTTGTGTGGTCACGACAGTACCATTCCTCCACACATTCAAAGCTACAATAAGAAGGCTTATTTAAGTTCTTTCAAACGTGCTAAGCACGGTTGCGTGGTGGTTGGGAATACTGATGCTGCCCTGTTTCTGAGTAGTATCAATGGAACCATTGTCCTGTCAAGGGAAAGCCCGCATTTAATCTGAACCCATTCCCTTACTCCACGTATTGAATGGCTGCTGCTGTTTGCATTAGCAATGCCCCGCATTGCACAATCGCCTAGTTCTGCTGTTTTCCGCTCCGCATGCCTGAATCAAGAGCGTTGCATTTTTCTTCTCTTCTGCGCTGTACTCTATAAAAATGCTAACCTAGCATTGTGGGCGGCGGGTAGGAATCTGTGAGGTTACAATATAAGCAAGAGGTACTGTTGTTTATTTTTAAGTAGCTTAATTCATTTTCTGCAATAAGCAATGTAAGCCAAGTTGTGAGTCCCCGAGCTACGCCCGTTATTTTTGCACTAGAAAGAGAAGTGGTTTAGAAAGTGGAAAGTGCGTGAGCTGGCTAGAAGTCAGTGTGCCTGGTAGTTCACAGGTTAGCATAATATTCTGTGCAGACAGTGGGGCAAGAATTGTGATAGAAATTCCATGGTGCAAGAAAGGTATATGATTCAGACAGCATTTGATTATCTGCTCAAATCCAAAGTTTTAGGTATTTCTCCTCTGCACATTAATGGACAAGAACACATGTGAAATTGTGCCGTACGCATTTTCACTCTGTCCACTCTGATCAGCAAGCTTCCATGTTAACAAAGCGTAAATGGGTTGAAAAAAGTTTTTTCCCCAGAAACACTATCAATAGTTTTAGTCCATATTAATGAGGCCTGCATTAAGTGAGAATGGCTGTATATATCAAATTATGGTTAATTTTTTTTCCGATGATGACTCAAGAATTTATTCTGCGTTTTGTTGACTGTGTGAGTAAACAAGTGCGTATATCTCGGAAATTATGAAGATGAATAAAAGGATGTGTTGCATGGCACATCAGTTTGTTGGTTGAATATTAGCGATTGGCTTTACCTCACCAAAGTTTAAACAGCAGACTAGGAACAAAGGCGAAGGAAAACTACACCACTGCACATAGTAGCAATTCTTGCTCTGCTCACGTCCTGTAGCGCAGTTTCAATATGCCGTCTTACCACTGGTTCAGAAGACAGTACACTCGTATCAAGTTTTGTGGAATATATAGGACAGGAAGCACGGTGTACGCATATCTAGTGCATACTGCGCAGATAGCTTCCTGCCTGATCACAGCTTGGCCCCTCTATGTTTCTTACCCATCATTACCCAGGCCCTATGACCCTGTTTATGCATTGCCATGTGCTACAAATCAGCAAACACATTTTGTACTCTTTCCCTGCTAGATTGTTCTGGCCCATTAAGTTGTTTCATCCAAATTAGCAAGCTTTCAGAATACATTCCTGCAAATCTAATTTGTTCTTGTTCTTCACGACGTGCACCTTGACTGCAATATCCCTCTAACATCTTTTTTCTTGGCTTTGAAAAAGCATGTGATTCGGTTATATATGTATGGCTTTTTTGCCGAGCTTTAACTTGTATCCAATAGCTCTAAACTTGATCCAAGCTTAAACAGCCAGCTGTCGGCAGATTTCCCTTACCAATTTTTATGCATCCTGCCTTATCCCGCAATCTTGGACGGCCCCCGAGGCATTGTCCTTGGGCCTCGGCTTTTTATTACCTACATTATCACTTTCCCTTCAGTGCTTTGTTACATGTCATCACTGATGGCTATATGGTTCCTGCTTTTTTGCAATAAAAACAGGCGTTTCTGTTCTCCAAAACAACAGTTTGCATGCTCTAGAATGGCCTGTTGGCTAATTTTACTAAGAATGCACTAAAATTTGTTTTCCAGCAAAAGAAGTTTTTGCCTACTTATAAGCCCTTACCCACAAAGGTATATTCACTGCATACTGGTTCAAACACTCAGGCACTCTCATGGCTCGCAATGTAGCATGGTCTCGCCTCATTATCCTTATACGGCCAGGCACAACCTAGGATATTTACACCATAACATGTACTTAGCATCGCTGCCTTCCAAGTTACTTGCGTTCAGGTCCTCTTTGTGGCATCACCTTGGGCATTCTAATGCACAAGGGACAAACCTAACTTAACTGAAATTCTAGAGTATGATAATGATTATAGATTTTTATGGCGCAAGGGCGTCTATACCAACGAGCGCAATGGCACAAGGTATTTTTCTACTACTCAAGGTAGGGTCAAATATTTATTTTCAAAGCATTTCAGCCCTTACTAGCCGAGCACCAGGCGCAGTGGAAAGCTGGTACCCATTGTATCACCGGTGGGTACCCGGCGGCACTGGGGATCGAGCCCCGCACCTCCCGCATGCGAGGCGGATACTCAAACACTTGGCCACCGATGCGATCCTAAAATCCTAGAATTAGTAGAGACCTGTGCCCTTGTTTTATTTTCTCAGACTATTGTTGAAGCTAAATTGTCATAGAACCAAAGGTTAATCTTCAAATTTCTTCATGTCGTGCAGAAACTGCTGGGTTTTCTTTAAGTCCTTACTGTCACATGACCAACTAATCTGTTCTTACTTTATGACTCCTTCTGCGCTAGCCGCACAAGTACCGCTGTGCCTTAGTGAGCTCATGCCGTATTTCAAAATTGATTTTTTTGCCACCAAATGTTGAAATGGCCTTCCACTTCACAAGTCTTACTAACCTCTGGTCCTTTTAGCTGGTCACTGCAGAATGCCACGCAGTAAATGACGATGTTCAACCACGGAATAAAGAAATTTCTCCAAGACAGAGAATATCTGTAATAAGGGAGTAATTATGCATTACCATCCACCCAAGTGCCGCCATAAGGGCACAAATAAGAGCTACAAAGCTTTCCTTCGTAGCCGTTTGACTGAGCTAATGGTTGGTAACTTCTTATTAATAAATAACAAACTCATCAAGTTCCAACTTGACGCATCATGTCAAAGCTCACCAGTCAAGTATTGCCATTTAGTACGTTTTAGGTATAACCAACGTTAAAATTAATTGTTCTAATGAAGTGCTTAATTGCTTTCTCAGCTCGGCAAACCAATACACTGCTCTGTTATGCGTAAGAAATTTTTTCACAATCTATTTCAACTAATATTGGGGCAGATATACACAATAGTTCTTTCGCACGGTATACAGTTGCGATTACGCTAACTCTCACACTGTGCACAAGCTAGGTCTGGACAGCTGCACTCGTGCACTGAAAAGCTGAGCATGCATTATTGTGATTATTGTGCATTATTTTGATGTACTATGGTGAAGTCATGTGTCCGAACTTAACGAGGACAGACACGACCTTTTTCGGTTGCAAAATCTAAGTTTTCTCAGATCAATTCATAACATCAACCGTTCTTTTGTTTGCACTTGGTTGTTGCTAATTATCGGAAGTAATGTTTCTAGCTCATCTGCGGTGGTGCATGTTCTGATAACACAAAATGGTTGTGTGAAGTTGTGCAGAGAATATATGATTTAGTTGCGTGTGCAAAAGAGCGCCTCTGCCATGACTTGGAGGTAAAGAATCCACGTTCAGTCAATGATGACACCACTCGGTACTTTAAATGTTAGAGCGTTGTCCCTTAGCGCCGATGTTTTTCTGTCACGCTAATTTTAAGCAAATTGCGCTTACCGTTCGTCTCTTTAGTAATTACTGGTAAACTCGAGCATTCAAAAGTTGTTTTCTCGCAATCACATTGAGCATTCGGCGTTTTCTGTGGGTGTCAGTATAATAATTACAAATTTTTGGATCTTAACAAAAAGAAATGGCGCAGACGTGTCTCACTGCTCGATGATCACCTCAACCTCACTGTGTGGGAAGGAAAGAAGGTGGGAGTGAAAGAAGAAAGAGAATCAGGTGCCGCAGTGGAGGGCTCTGGTTAATTTCAACTACCTGCGGTTGTTTAACGTGCACTCACATCGCACAATACAGAGATCTCTAGCATTTCGCCTGCATTGAAATGCGAGCACCGCGGCCGGGATCGAACGTGCATATTACGGGTCAGCAGCCGAGCGCCATAAACAATGAGCCACCGCGGCGGATGGTGTGCAGCGTCAGTGAGGGTAGCGCGTGCCTTTTGCAATGCACGGACTCGCTTCCGTCGTGGTCCCTATGCCTGATTTGCGAGTACAAGTTTAGAGAGCATATTCACGTTTGCTATAGCAAACGAAGAAGTGTCAGAAGTTGTGACACGAGATACGATCTCTTGTATCAAATTCTCGGAAATATAGACGCCTTGTTACACGCTTGCTGGTATCTGGGAAGCGAAATTACTGTGCTAATCGGTATACCGAGCAAGCCAGCCGCTGTGTCTAACAAAATATTTGGAAATGCATGGGAATAGCATTCCCCAATATTATTCCTAATAGAACAGCCCATTTCAAACACGTGCTTCTGTTGCTGCTGTGGTGCAAGGGTTAAACGCTCTGGTTTTGAACCTACAAGGACAGATTGGGAATCTTTTACCTAGAATGAATTGGAACGTCGTCTTTTTAACCAAAAATTACGGCACGCAAATCATCTGCAATTTTAATTTAGAGAAAACTGACGGCAACCAATAATGTTAACTTTACCCAACGTTTCGGGACCAACTCGGTCCCTTCTTCAGGGGGTGACTAAAGTGCGCCAGCAGCAGCGGGTTGCTTCCTTCGCTCTCTCTTCGTTTTCTGTGGATGTGCGTTATTACGTTCCATTCTGAGACGCGCTAATGATTCTGATATAACGCCACGTGATCGCACTTCTTGGCCTGTGGGTACTCCCGGCTGCACGGGGCATGGTTTGCAAATACTAGTGCTCCAACAGCTAAAAGGAAGCTCATTGCACATACTGAACTATTCTAAAGATTTCTTCTGCAGGACCTGGTCTTATCCCTTTTGCCGTTCAATGGGTTGGTTTGCAATATAGCTGATCTCTAATATCTCCGAGTGAACGTCAACTTTTATGAAGCTGAAATTTCTGCCGATGCTGGAGACCTTCATGCGCGATAGCATTTTTTGCAAGAGCACTTAAGAGCTCTGAACTTTTCCTTGGAGTGTAAAAACTCAATCTTAAAAGTTACCAAAAGTGCCCCCGCCATTTTTCCGGGGCCTGTCCTGGACGCCAGAGGTGGTGAAAAAAATTTAATAAAACGTTTTCAGAGGCGATTGGGTTGGGGTCCTATTGGCCTCGTCCCCTCAAAATACTACGTGGAGCCTCCTTTCTCGGTGCCGGAGTGGCACCACTAGCGGTTCCACGTATCCAGACTTCCATGCGCGCTTAGGGTGACCACAAATTACACAACGCTCAAAATTAACGTATGAAGATTGAAAGGCTGCACGCTCACACTCAGAATAGAAGCGCACAAAGAGCAAAGCCGTTCGCATACGCATGTACAATGAAAAGTGGTCCGGTGGTTGCCTCGTCAACTCATGAGGACCCATTTATATGTGTTGACAGTATACTGAACACATATGGGCGTTGTTGTGATTGGGAATCTCAGCACTGCCAGCACCTTCATTGCGTAGGATTCGTCACGATAGCGCAGATAATTTGACACTTGACGCGGCTTTTGTGCAGCGAAGGCCAGTCGAAGAAAGGTGACGGCGAGGTAAAGAATAACAGCTTTATATACAATATTTATATCTGCACCGTACAAGAGTTCGGCATGGAAGGCGGAAGTATTATGGATTCTCAGACAGGGCTGACTCGGTGATGAACTTAGAACACACTAAAAATAGCAGTCTGCTCCAGGCGCTACAGCTCCGTGGATTTAGAATATTTCTCTAATCCAAGAAAAGAAATACCAGGTGCCGCTGGTGGACATGTATTTCGGTGCGAAAAATCTTCTTCGCATGGCTTTCAGCCAGGGTGGCCGAACACTCCTTTCTGCCAGAAACGCTTCCCAACTAAAATCCAGATTTCAAGAGAAAACCTTCACCACACCAGCTTTTCTAGCCGTCAGCGGGGCCGTAAGTTTGACCTTCAATGTCGCTAGACATCCGCGGGGTCGCAAGTTTGAACTTGATTGTAGCTATAGGTCATACCATGAGCATAACTGGTGGTAGTCAGGTTCGACACATGACGTCAGCTACAGCAGCGAACACAGCAGCCGTTACACTATGTCAACTTTGACCTTGACCTTCGACCTTGACCTTCGGTCTAGCGGGGAAGCGTCTGCCGGCATCGCATCCGAAGGTCATTAAGGTGGGTTCTGCACAAAACGCCAGTGCACTTTTACGCGTTCAGCCTAACGCTAGAAGTGTTCGATGCGACGCCTGCCGTGCAGACCTCCAGTCGCTCGACCATAAACGTAGCCAGGGAGATGCAGCTTCTCGCTTTCGACCAGGGTTAACCAGAGCTGAACCACCAGCAATTTTTGAAGCGAAAAGCTTCACTACCCAGGTAACGCAGTCGTCGCGTATGCCGAAAGTGACCTTGAACGACCTTCAGCCCAACCACGTTAGCCGTGTATGACCTTATGTGGTACATTTATGGCGTCGAACCCCTGACCTTGACCCATGAACTTTAGTTGACCTTTGAACTCTGACCTTCATTAGATCGGTGCCCTTGAGTTGACTTTAGACATTGGGTGACCTTTGACTTTAGGAACATTCGATGGGGTGATGTGAAGTCTCGCGATGACGTCTCCGATGGGCTTGTCATAAGTCCATGTGACATCTCTTCATAGCCGAGTCGTCGTGTGTATGTATATAGAACGGCTATCGCGAGCGTATTGCGGAGCTGCTAAGGACGAGCCTCAGACACTTAGAAAGGGTCCTTCCTTTTCGCTGAATTCCAGGGTTAGCCAAATTAAGCCACTGACAATTTTTTTTGCAACCTGCCATACATTACTTTTTTCTAAAGACAAAATGCGGGATGCTAGCGTGCAGTGCTACCCACCGAAGGCTGCCTAGGCAGAGTTTAAAAAGGCACCCAGTCTATGCAGCAACAAAACTGAAGGAAATCTGTAGTCTAGGAGGAAACCTAATTGTCGCTTCTGTAATGTGCTTTCGGCAATTCTGAAGCATTGTACGCCAAATTGATGTGAAATCTTCAGATTATTAGAGTCTCCACTTTTCACATGTTTGAGTATGGTTTTAACCCATAAAGCTCCGAGGGAGAATAGCTTCACTTCCTTTGCGTCCTGTGCGATAAACATTGACACAGTGTTAGGCATTTACTTGCGCCGCCATGCGGTGGGAACCGCTGGTCCCGCCGCTGGTCTTCTTTTTCTTCCCAGGATCGTGCGTTCGTTCTCTGAGTGTGTCTGCCTAGCTAGTCCTCGTGTGCCCTTCTGCCGGCTTTCGGTGACATTTTGGTGGAGGTGCTGAGATTTTTTCCTTATGCACGAAGAGCTCCCGGGGACCTCCGATAACGCCCAGCTACACCCCGTGGACACGACACCATTCCTCAAGGCAAGCTGCCGCTTGCGAGGCTTAGATCCTGAGTTCCGACCCCTGACGGCACCACGCCGCGCAATGACGCCCACTGCGACAAGTCAGACCACCCAGAATGCCGTCAGTTCCCCACCGCTGCTTCTTCATGCGCCTCCACTCCCACGTCGTTTCATGGCGACAAGCTCGAAGACGTGGGAGACTGGTTGGCCAGCTACGACTAAGTCTGTGGGACGAGGACCGCAAGCTACGCAATGTCTATTTTGCTCTGGAAGACTCCTCCAAGACGTGGCTTGAAAACCACGAGTCCGCTATTACCACATGGCGAGACTTCCGGCGACAGTTGCTCGACACATTCGGCAGCAGCGAACGGAAGCAGCCAGCTGAAGTTGCCCTGCAGTCCCGAGCGCAGCGGCTAAATGAGAGCGTCGCCATGTTCGTAGAAGACATGGCGCGGTTCTTCAACCGCGCAGATCCTACCATGTCTGAGACAAAGAAGACCAGCGGGTTCTCTCCCGCCGCATGGTGGCGCCAGTAAATGGTTAACACTGTGTCAATATGTTAAAAATAGGCACAACGCCCCAACACCGTTGTGCAGCATTCGCTTTCAGAGGCATTCGTTGCCGCAGAGATAATAATAATAATTGGTTTTTGGGGGAAAGGAAATGGCGCAGTATCTACCTCATATATCGTTGGACACATGAACCACGCCGCAAGGGAAGGGATAAAGGAGGGAGTGAAAGAAGAAAAAAATTAAGAGGTGCCGTAGTGGAGGGCTTCGGAATAATTTCGACCACCAGGGGATCTTTAACGTGCACTGACATCGCACAGCACACGGGCGCCTTAGCGTTTTCCCTTTATAAAAACACAGGCGCCGCAGTCGGGTTCGAACCCGGGAACTCCGGATCGGTAGCGAGCAGATACTAAATAAGACCTCTCACGATCGCTAAGTGGCTGTAGCCCTCCACTGCTGATCATAAGTTCGCGGATTTGATCCCGGCAGCGGAGACCGCATCTCGATGGGGGTGAAATTAATAAAAAACGCGCGTGTGCTGACCGATGTCATCGCATGTAGAAACACATCAGCTGGTGTAAGTTGACTAGAATCCATCCACTACACATTCCTTCATAGCTGTCGTGTCGCTTCTACACGTTAAAGCACCCTAAATGTAACTGCGGCGAAGTGATTTTGCGTTATGCCGAGGCGCTGAAATGTTACTGCCTATAAAAAAAATAGATGCCATTAACTAGCCGGCGGTTTCGTCACGCGGTTCACAGATTGCGGAATCTTCAGTACTCTGTCGGGATGCTTATCTGCCTCTGGCTGTCGCGCTTCAGGCTCTTGGTGTCTGAGACAAGAGGCTTATGCTTGCTGGCGTACTTCCGTGAAACGCTTGGATGGTGGCATACGAGCAGCATTCAAAGCAACATTCCTCCCGCATATATCGGCTGCAGGTGGATAAGTTGGGCGGGCGAAGGTCGTTTGAGATGGGTGAGGATGCATTTTTTCCGCGTAAAGGTTGGATGTGCGCCAACCGAAGTGTGCATCAAGGGTTGGGGCTGCACGTGCACACGCGGTTGTTTTTGTGAAAGAAGGCTATACTTCAAACGCGTGGAAAAAAAGAAACTACTGCGCTCTAACCCCGAGTGTTATTCGAACCAGTGGCGGCGCAACAGAGACGCTTCGTTAACTTATAACTTAGACAACTTAGACAATTGGGCCATCTCCGAAGCTTCTTTTTTCATTGATGCTGCATGGAACGTCCGGAACCTCCCTGACCCTCCTCGTGCCCTACTTTACAGGGTCGAATTCAGAGATGTCGACGTACGGCCTGAAGCCAACATCACTGCCTTACTCAGAACTCACTTCAATAATCCGGAAGGCGCACATGTTAAGAAAAGGCAACCACTCGGGAGGTTGAGCTAGCGCTGCACATATCTCCTGCGTTAAAATGCAGAGTTCTCTGATCAATGACCTCACTGAAAGCGGTGTTTCTGTGACTTTGTCCATCATACGGCTTTTCCACATGCTAAACAGTCCTGTCAGCACGAAATATTCGCAAGGAATTCCGCTGTCTTTCATCAGAAGCAGAAACCTCACGGTGTCAGACGTCATCTCAATGTCCTTTTTAAGACTGTGCGGAACTGTCTCGAGAAACAATAAAGCATGACGAGAGTGCCAACCATTTCATTGTCCGATAGTTTCTCGTTGCTCCTACAGGTAGCAATTCACCGATCACAGCGCAAGCATGCCTTTGGCGCGAGGGCATGTCCTAGGGCGTAAGGTCCGCGTTCGAAGAGTTTTTTTGCCCCCTATTGGGTCTACATCCGATAAGCTCGCTGTAGTATACTGATTTCAAGAAGGGCTATACTACAGGTATTTGGGTAGAAGAAACCACGACCGGTCAGAACCTTTGTCATCTGCCTTCTGAAGAGGTCGTACAGGTATTCCAAGAAAAAGCGAAGATTCAGGAAACCGAATGTTGCTTCCCAAATTTTCGTACGACCATGTCCATAAAAACTAGTGAGTACGTAGTCGTCGGTTAAGCACGGCTGTCACGCAGCGAAAGTTTGTCGCTTTAAAAAATTAAAAAAAACTATGCGACAAGTTGTTGGGCAAAAAGTGCACGTCAGATTAACTAGACTCTATAAAGGGAGCAAGAAATTCTGTCGACGCATTGGCTGCCTTTTATAGCGCCCCAGAAAAGTAACAAAAATTGTATCTAGCACATGAATATAGTGCATGGGACAAAAGTTTTCGAGACACGAATTTTAGGAAAAAGGTTCATTGCAGCCCCACTCCAGTATATCTAGTCGCCAAATATTGTGGAGAGAGGAAGGAGCATTTATACCTTTAATGCCTTCATACATTGTCAGGCGACTGGGTAGCTATGTGGAGCTGCAATAGACGTTTTTCAGAGAACTCGCGCCCGGAAAACTTTTGTCCCCAGTAGTAAATACTTCTTTGCCCGATGCAGTGCTTGCAACTGCGTCTTTTTTATGTAGGCAAAATGCTAAGGCGCCCGTGTGCTGTGCGATGTCAGTGCAGTTTAAAGTTCCCCGAGTGGTCGAAATTATTCCGAAGCACTCTAATACGGCACCTCTCTCTTCCTTTCTTCGTTCACTCCCTCCTTCATCCCTTCCCTTACGACGCGGTTTAGGTGTCCAACAATATATGAGACAGTTACTGCGCCATTTCCTTTCCCCCAAAACGCGCGACGGCAGCTCCTGCTAAGGTGCGTCGATGCCCGCGCTTCCGCTTTCAGGGTGGGGACACCGACTCTTTTCGGCGCCATCTTGGTTCTTTCCAATTCGGAGGTGCAGGGCGTGCAGATTAACTATCCGGCAGAAACAAAGGGGCGCTGGCGTGTAAGGGCGATACCACGGCGATTTAATTGCTAATTTTCTGCTTTACCATCTGTTTGGCATTTTGTTTGCATAAACTGTTCAGTTCCAGAGAGGTCGGGCTACACCTTACGCGTGCATCACATCCTGAAGTTGGCAAGATTTGCTTCCGAGGTTAGCCGTTTTTTATTTACTCATTTGACTCGTACACGATATACAAACATTACTGGAATTGTATACTTATATGAAATTTATTGTTTGCAGTATTTTCTTTAAAAATTTTGTTTCTTATTGTGTGTTACCGGTCAGATTTATAAAGCTAGGAGAAAAATGAGGAGACGCCACGTAAGTTCGCCGGAAGCAGCTCAAGTGCTAACGGAAGAGCGAAAAATGCACTAAAAACAGTCTTAAACAATCAAACACATTTTATTTGTAAAATAATCGCCCAATACGTCACGTTATGAGGTCTCAGCGAGAGGTTATCAGGCTAAAATATAATTGTCTTACTGGAGGCTCGTGCCTGCTACAGTCTTGCTTGCGTAAGGCTCAGCTGGCTTTTCTGGAGTGTTAAGCCATCGCAGATAGATGTGAAGCCTTGTGGACACAATACGCTGAAGAAGTTTTTCGATCAAATCTTTGTGCTGAGAACATAGGTTTTCTGGCAAAGTTACATTCTTCGCAATAATTTCCTTCAGTGCTTTCAATGGTGTTCTCAGATGGCTCAGATCTTTAGCTTCAGCAAAAGACTTGAAAGCGCTCTCACATTTAAAACAAAGTCAAGCACTTGTCTGCTTGCATAAATTGAATATCTGCCACCCCTTTAACATATTCCATTTGTTGAGTAAGGTGGTGTTCCTGTCCAGGTTCTTCTGCCACTAGCATGCGCATGCATACACAGCAGTGTTCCACAGTGCGGACAATTGGCTTTAACAAGACGCCCGCCAAGTGGGCGAGCACATCTTCCTCAAGAGAAGAAACTTCCTCTAAGTCAAGAATGAAGTCTCTTCTCTCATCGCTCTCTTCCGACTGGGTGATACTTTGAAACTGTTTAATTTCTGTTGAGAGAAAATCGACAAGTTGGTGCTGACATCGATTGCGTATCCAGACGCCGTCGGTACCTTGAGGAATTTGCTCACCGACACTATTCTTAGTGCGTTTTTCAGACCATAAGCACTCGGTACGGGACTCATCATTCGTACTACTGAGAACCGGTTTTCAAGGCAGTCTTGAGCGAGCCTTCCAGTCAGCACAAATGTGTACCCAAGCTCAGTATTATGAACAGCATGTAGTTTAATTACCACTTGTGTTGACATCAAGACGCCAGACTAGCATGGCTTCCATAAACCCTTGACGCCAATGTTGAAACTCAACTACGAGATGGCCAGCTGTCATGAGCGTGTACCATTGAAAGATAAGCTCAAAGAACCAGGCTGTTGTTTCAGCTTCAGGATGAAGCATTTTTTCAATCCAGAACCGAATGGCTGGTGGTACCTATCTGAAAATCTGTACGGGAATGCCAACCTTTATTTTCGTGAAGTGTCAATTTGATATGGGAACATCAGTAAGGTTTGAGGCCACCTGTAGCTGGTCATCTCGCTGCAGCTCAATCACACGTTCAGCATGCTGTATGAAAACATGAGCACTTGGTAATTCATACTTGGATACAATGTCATCACTAAGGCGCATAGCGTCCTTTCGCACAAGGTGCCCTCCTAGGTATTTGAGGGCATGCGCAGAGTCCGGCATACAGTGAAGTTCCTTTTGTTTATCACAATGGTGTAGTACACTGCATGTAGTAGCTGAAGTTCGTGAGCAGGAGAGATTCAATCCCGCCACATGGCACGGTTTGACGAACCCATATCACAGGTTACACATAACACACGCAGCGATATTTGTGTGCAGAGACGTATAAAGTAGAACACGAAGTCTTTCAGCCCGTCTCCAGAAACATACGCCCCGGTGAAGTTGTAGGCAATCACCTGCTTCTATGGGGTGTTCATTCCACCAACCATAAAGACAAGTGCATGGTTAGCAGGTTGGTCACTCTCTGGATGCGTCGTCGTTCCAAGGAATGCATCACTGCCACGGTCAAGTTCGAGTCCCCTTCTTATTTCCATTTCGTCCAAAAATAAAGTTCAGTCCTTCTCAATGCCTCTTATTGCTGCAACCTTTGTTTCCATGATGTCAAATATCTCTTTAAGGACACCAGGTTGAAATGACAGAAATTGAAGCCGCCTACAAAGAGTTATTCTAGAAGGCAAAGTATTGCCCTGCTCTAACAAAACGTCATAGCCTGTTGAGCCGCAGGCAAACTTGAGCTGGAGAGCCTTCTTCATAGTCTCGGCACTCCACACGCACCCCTTTCTGTTCCACTTTTGCAAGGCAGACTTCTGATCCTCATTTTAAAACTGGATGTTTGATGTAAAAGAAGACATGTTTTCTTGAAGATGCTTTGTTCGTTTTGCTTCTTTGTTTAATTTCTTCTTGGTACGTAACAGCTGCTCATTGAGTGCAGTATTCTTCTTTTGCAAGTACTGCAACTTCTTGATCAGCTCGCTTGGTTGCAGAGAAAAGGCGTCAGCGGACTGCGTCACTGTCTTGCACTGCTCCGCAATATCGTTGTCACTACTGTCACAATCCCCTTGTGCACCAGAAGAACACTGAAGCATCGACGAGAAGGGTCGTGGGCAGTGTTTGCTGACACGGAGGATTTCTATGGCTGGGCCGAGCTGCCAAAGTGAAAATTACAAATATCAATAATTATGGAAATGCTGTATATCTAAATCCACCTAGCTTAAGCTTCGAAGCTTGTGTGCAGTTAGTGCAGCCTCAGTATATAAACACAAACAAGTGGCTAAAAAATGAGGACAACACCTTTGAGAAAAAAGTCATAACCAATGAGAGAAATAAGTTCGTAAAAACAACAATGAGTCCACCCTGAAAGCAGCGACGATCCACAGAGCTGGTTGGCCATCAGAGCCACGTGATTAAGGAACTGGCAATGATAACACAAAAAGTGCATATCATAGGAAGCACAAGCCTCCTTCTGCTAATAATTTGTAATACTGTTGACCTAATTAAAGACTCAATATTCAGTGAGTCAAATGAAGTAATCAAATATACGCATGCATATTACAAACACGCCTGTAAGTTCAGCCGAACATCTACATAATAAGCAATGCATGCAAAGCAACATATGCACACTCCATGAGCAAAGCTTAAATGAGTGCAGTCTGCAGAAAACAGACAGAAAAAGTTCGCACGACTGCGACCTTTAGAAAATTTTTCACAATAGAAAACGATAAAAACATAACAAATATATGTTTACTTTCGCTTGAAATCGAAGAGGGTATGCAAGACATTCCACTGGAGCAGCCGTCGTCCATCCAGACTAAGATTTAATTCATATTGATCCTACTCAAAGTGGAGCTGTAAGAATGAAAAACGAAGCACAGCATATCATTGAAAGATGAGGAGGCAAGCAGAATCGTAAGGTACTTTCTTCACACAAACCCGAGTCGACGAACAAATAAACCCCTCATGCCTATCGAGATCAATACACTAACTCGGAACCAAACCGATTTTATAAGCGCCTCGATACTTCTAGATTGAAAAAAAATGGGCAGTTCACACGTCTAGAATAAACGTACGCCGCTGCAACGAGTCAAATAGAACGCAAGTAGAACGCAACGCGCTTCCGTTCAGCTCGACAGGCGGCGGGAAAGAACTAACATGGCGCAAAGGCGGCGGAGAGAGGTTAAAAGTGTGTCCCCACCCTGCAAAGCGGCCCTGGCATCGAGGCGACCCGCCGCGGTGGCTCAGTGGTTGGTTAGGGCGCTCGACTACTGATCCGGAGTTCCCGGGCTATAATCCGACCGCGGCGGCTGCGTTTTTATGGAGGAAAAACGCTAAGGCGCCCGTGTGCTGTGCGATGTCAGTGCACGTTAAAGATCCCGAGGTGGTCGAAGTTACTCCGGAGCACTCCACTACGGCACCTCTTCCTTTCTTCTTTCAATCCCTCCTTTATAACTTCCTTTACGGCGCGGTTCAGGTGTCCAACGATATATCAGACAGATACTGCGCCTTTCCTTTCCCCACAAAAGCAATTATTATTATTATTATTATTATTATTATTATTATTCATCGAGGCGCCATAGGAGGAGCTGCCGTCGTGCGCCATATCTGTTGGGGCAGTGGCATTCATTGCGAGGAGAAGGAGGAGGGAGTGGCTTTAGTGGGCGCTGGCTTCCTACTCGGTTTTATTTATTAATGCTTCTGTGTTTTTTCGCTCACGGCGGATGCCGGCGACATCGGCTATTATCCGACACGGGGCCCTTAACGCTGTCGCATTAAAAAAATAAAATAAAACTTAAGCTTCGCCTTTAAGAGCCGTGATGCGACAGCGTGTTGCTGCATTGCCATGGGGTTCACGCAACGCAATCCTCCGTTCGGTGTGACGCTTTGCCCATTGGACAATTTAAAGAAAGGATATGAGCGCCGTAAGACAAGGAACATAATATGAAAATTGATTTTAAGGACAGGGATTGACGCCTGTCTCACATATTTCTATGGACACAAAAACAACGTCGTAAGAGGACGAATATTTCCGACGCGCGATGCCGACAGTTACAACTAAGCGTTCGGGTAAACATTTTAGCTGCTTGTAAAGGGGGTTGACGTCATTAGAAGCCATTGTATGAAGCGCAACCTGCATGATGTATGATAACGGCACCAAGAAATAAACGCAAACACGTTCATTCTCCCTGCCTGAATTTCCCGGTAAAGACTACTGTCGCGTTTTTCGTGTTTTTGTCGTAAGTAGAAATCACCACGCTCAAAATCATAGAAACGATGAAAGAGTTCGACCGCCAGTGAATCCACCCGCACTTTGCTCTTCCTCAAGAAGGCATCATAATGAGCGCATGTAGTTGGCGCAGCCATGCTGCTCACGGTTTTCAAGCATTTAAAATAAAGAAAAAAGAATAACCACTTTTGAGAGCAATGACGCTGTATAAATCTAGCTGCCTTAAATTGTTAATCGTATTTTGAGCTTTACTTAAGAATAATGCGTGAATGAACCTGCATTGTTATTTTTCTGATAAACACTTGTTTCACCAGAATAATAATGATAATAATAATTGGTTTTTTGGAGAAAGGAAATGGCTCAGTATCTGTCTCATATGTCGTTGGACACCTGAACCGCGCCGTAAGGGAAGGGATAAAGGAGGGAGTGAAAGAAGAAAGGAAGAAGAGGTGCCGTAGTGGAGGGCTCCGGAATAATTTCGACCACCTGGGGATCTTTAACGTGCACTGACATCGCACAGCACACGGGCGCCTTAGCGTTTTTCCTCCATAAAAACGCAGCCGCCGAGGTCGGGTTCGAACCCGGGAACTCCGAATCAGTAGCCGAGCACCCTAACCACTGAGCCACCGCGGCGGGTTTCCACCAGAATGGAAAGTTTACTTTTTGAAAGAGGTGCCGTAGTGTAGGGCTCCGGAATAATTTCGACCACCTGGGGATCTTTAACGTGCACTGACATCGCACAGCACACGCGCGCCATAGCGTTTTTCCTCCATAAAAACGCGGCGCTGCGTTTTTATACATTCAAAGATATTACAACATATTATCAAAATTGTCATCGCCTTTACCCTAGTCCATGTAAAGGCCTGAAGAAGGCGGATGAGCGGCTCCTTCTCCGCCTTCTCACCAATACATTGCTGAGCCCGGCAGCGCCAAAATATTTTGACCCCTCCTTTAGTGGCAGCTGCCCACACTGTAGTGCAGCGTCCTCTGACACCTATCACATGGTTTGGGCCTGCCCCTCTAACCCCGCTATTCCCCCATCCCCAACCCAACCCGGGAGGACTGGGAGGCGACCCTGCTCGGCTGCCACGACTTACAGGCCCAACAAGCCTTAGTCGGGCGCGCCCGGGCGACGGCAACCGCCACTGGGGTCCCATACTAGGGACCTCCACCTAGTGCTTGTACGGATCGGTCCCTTACGGGCTGATCCATATATACCTCCTATTCATCCGTAATAAATGTTTTCACCACCACCACCTCTCTCTTCCTTTCTTATTTCACTTCCTCCTTTACCCTTCCCTTACGGCCCGGTTCAGGTGTCCAACGATATATGAGACAGATACTGCGCCATTTCCTTTCCCCAAAAAACCATTTATTATTATTATTAAACTAAAGACCCTCCGCGGTGGCTCGGTGATTAGACCGCTGAGCCAAACACGGCTACGGCGGCGGCGTTTCGTTGGAAGCGGTGGTGGTGGTAGTTGTTTTATTAAAAAATAATAGTAAAAAGGAAGGAAAAGATTTTTGCTAACCCCGGCATCTGCGATCGATACTGAAGCACCTGAGCTGGGGCAGCGGAAACAAAGGATGGCGGCCAGAATGGAGAAATGAAAGGAAGTAGGTGAGGGGACAGGAAGAGAGGATAGGAGGAGAAGTAATACAAACTATTTATACAATAAGAAATATGTCCAGGTAGTGCGCGTGATTAGTTCATGTTGGAGAAATTAAAACTCGCACAGGACTGTGTTGGCTACCACTGGAGTGGGCGTCCAGTAATTAATCGTTCAAGGTAGAACTCGCGGAGCGTTCCGTCACTGCGTGCGACTACCTGACAGAGAACAGAGGGGACGTCAAGCCCGTGCGCTCGAGGAATGCACACAGGCAAACCAAAGTTCGCTCACGGGTGCGGGCACTGCCCTGAGGCCACAATAACGCCTTGATGGAGTCATGTAGTATGCCCTGCGCCCTATAGGCCGCAACCATATCACGACAACCATCGGCGAACGCGGCACAGTGAAGGAGAAGGTGTTCTATGGTTTCCACTCCACCGCATCCATCACACACATCACTCGTCGCGATTCCGTGACGCTTCCGTCGTTCCCCGTGGCCACTAGCCAATGCGAGTAAGAGAGGATAGGGGGAGAAGTATTATGTACAAACTATGTACACAATATGAAATGTGTCCAGGTTGTGCGTGTTTTTAGTTCATTTTAGAGGAATTAAATCACACACGCGCACAGTACTGTGCTGGTTACGCAGTGACCGAACGCTCTGCGAGTTCTACCTTGAACGATTAATAACTGGACGCCCCACTCCAGTTGTAACCAACACAGAGCTGTGCGCGTGTGTGATTTAATACCTCTAAAATGAACTAAAAACACGCACAGCCTGGACGCATTTCTTATTGTGTAAATAGTTTGTCAATATTACTTCTCCCCCTATTAATATTAATAATAATAATAATAATTGCTTTTTAGGGAAAGGAAATGACGCAGTATCTGTCTCATATATCGTTGGACACCTGAACCGCGTCGTAAGGGAAGGGATAAAGGAGGGAGTGACAGAAGAAAGGAAGAATGAGGTGCCGTAGTGGAGGGCTCCGGAAGAATTTCGACCACCTGGGGATCTTTAACGTACACTGACAACGCACAGCACACGGGCGCCTTACCGTTTTTCTCGATAAAAACGCAGCCGCCGCGGTCGGGTTCGAACCCGGGAACTCCGGATCAGTAGTCGAGAAACCTAACCACTGAGCCACCATGGCGGGTTTCTCCCCCTATCCTAATTGGTTTTGGGGGGAAGGAAATCGCGCAGCATCTGTCTCATATATCGTCAGACGCCTGAACCGCGCCGTAAGGGAAAGGATAAAGGAGAAGTGGAGAGACGAAAGGAAGAAAGATTTGCCATAGTGGAGGGCTCCGGAATAATTTCGACCACCCCGGGATCTCTAACGTGCAATAAAAATGGGTTTTTGAGGAAAAGAAACCGGGTGCGACCTCACCAAATCCGGCCGCACGAGACCAGGCTGCGGCAGGGGCTGCGTCTGCTCGAAGCAAGCGCGCCCAACTCCGCGGCGCGCCGCAGCAATGCACCGCAGACAGCCGCGACGCTGATGCTGAAGGCAGCCTGGTCCCGTGGCGCACCTTCACTACCAAGGCGCAGCGGCGTCGGTGACTTGCCCTGGAGCGAGCCGCGGCTGCCGTGGAGGTCCCGTCAAGCCGGTGGTGACGGTGCTCTTTCGGCCGGCGAACCGGGGCACCGCCTTCACCAGAGAGCAGGGCTGGGAATTGACCGAGGAGATCGGATCCCGCCCGGGTGTCCTCGCCGTCCGGGTAAACATGCGGCGGAATGTGGTGGCAGTGGATGCGGTGAGCAGCGATGCTCTCCAGGCCCTGCTAGCCACAGCCGTCATCCGCGGCGTGTCGGTCTGCGCCAAGGAGCTTCCTCCTCGGAACCAAAGCTCCGGCCTGGTCTTCGGTGTGGACGAGCGCCGGACGGCGGAGGAGCTGCTGCCGGCGGCGGAGTCAACGGTGCCGATTGTGTCGGCGTCTCGGTCGGGCAGCACACTCGCTCTCCGTTTTGCGGCGCCGACACCACCGGCGTTCATCACGATATTCAAGCGCATGCTCGCGGTCCGCCCCTGCCGTCCCCGGCCGCTCCAGTGTGCCAAGTGCGCCAGCCTGGGGCATGCCACAGAGGTGTGTCGTGCTCTTGCCCGATGCACGCGCTGTGGCGGGCCGCTCAAGCCTGGTACCTGCGCGAGCAAGCCCCGCTGCATTAACTGCCGGGGGCGGCACGCAGCCAATGACCCAGCGTGCCCGCACTGGCAGCGAGAGCGTCAAGTGGCCACTTTAATGGGCACCTTCATTCACCGATGTCCAGGCGGGTTGTCCGAGCCGTCGTCCAGGCTGAAACAGCGTCCCCAGCGCAGCAACATCAGCAGACGCCGCGCGCGATTTCTTATTCGCAGGCCGTCAGGGGAACACCCCAGCAGCAGCAGCCACCGAAGCAACGGCAGCGCCGGCAGCGGCAGCGGCGATCCGGTTGCCCGGCGTCCCGTACAGCGCGGCCCGAGCCTGCGGCCGCTTCTCATGGCCAGCCCCCTGATGCGCGGGAGGCGGAGATCGCGCGCATAAAGCTGGCGTTGCGCGCCCTCTGCGCACTTTTCCCGGAGGGCACCGATAGACACTGGGCTTGCTTAGAAGCAGCGGGTGCTCCCGCACAGATAAGCCAGCATGATGGCTAGCCGCCGGACTCTCTCCCGCATACCATTCATCCTGCAGTGGAACGTGCGCTCACTTGCGGCGCGGTACGCCGAAATTTGAGTTCGCATCACAAAGGATTCGCCGGAAGTTATCGCGCTGCAGGAGACGTACGTACGTTCACATGACGGGGAGCCCCAGATGCGGCTACCTGGCTACATTGGCTACCACTCAGCCACCACGTGCGAGGAACCCACCTGTGCCGCAGTGCCCTGTTGTGACACATCTCATCACCCCGGGAAATCAAGGTGCGTGATATACGTACGGCAGGACGTCCAGCACACCCTCGTCGGCTCGGCGGCGGCGACATCTGAGGCCCAGGAGTGCGTGGTGGTGACAGTGCGCATCGGTGGTGTGAGCACGTCGGTGGCCAGTGTTTACGTGCGCCCAGCTGTCGCGTGTAACGCGCTGTGTTTTCGTGCTGTGTCTTCGTGCTGTGCCCCGCGCCAAATCATCTGTGGTGATTTTATCGCTTACCATCGTGCGTGGGGCAGTGCGCGCCACTCCGCGCGTAAAGACGACCTGCACGACGCAGCAACGCAGCTGGGGCTCACCCCCTTGAACACCGGCGAGCCCACGTTTCGACGACGCGGAACAACCGGCTCCTGCATCGACGTTGCCTTCGCATCCAGAGGCATCGAGGCGACATGGCGCCGATCACCATCTCTCTGGGGGTCGGATCATTACTCCATCCTAATCGAACCCACTGTATTGGAGGAGCGCCCCAAAACGTGCCTACACCATTACCAACTGGAGTGCGTTAAGGCGGGCGGTCGACGAGGCGGCGGCCCCTGGCGCAGATTTTTTTTCAAGTATAGTCCGAAGCACTCTCGCTGCCACCCAACGAGCAGAGGTGAAGGCATGGCAGACCACAACTGATATGAGGCTGCTTAATCTGCGCGAGAAGAGAGATCGCGCAGAGCGACGGGTGCAACGGACTGACAGAGCCGCCGACTGGATTTTTTACAACTGCTTGGACGCGGCAGCGCGCCGCCAGGCCAACAAGCTATATCGCCGGTAGTGGGCTTCATTATGCCAAAGGATGGAGGAAGATGTCAGCTCGCTGAGGCTGTTTGACACCCTGCGGCGCATCACCGAACCACAGGCAAACTGTCAATCGCTGGCCGCCTTCGCAATCTCCAGCGTGCTCAGCTTTGTAGAGTTGACAGAGCGGTTTGCCGATCGAGTCGCGCCGCCCAGCTCCGCAAACACCGATAACATAGCTGCTCCTGAGAGCCCCAGGAGCGACGCCGGTCCCTCGCCCGTCGCCTCGGAAGGTCCATGTGATGCGCCGTTCACCGCTGCGGAACTGAAAAATGCGCTGCAGCGCTGCCGCCGCCGCTCGACGCCCGGACCGGACGGGGTGACATACCAAATGCTGCGAAACCTGGATGCACAGCAAAGACAGATCCTCCTGCAGCAGATCAACCTGGTGTGGGAGTGCGGGAGCTACCGAAGGATTGGCGAACCGCGGTCGTTTGTCCCATCGGAAAGGCAGGGCGCCCACCTACGGAGCTGAGCGGATACCGGCCAGTGGCATTAACATCGGCGGCAGGTAAGCTCATGGAGCATATGGCGTTGCAGAGTCTGAACGAGCGGGCTGCGGAGGCTGATTTGTTTGACGAGCGACAGACGGGTTTCCGTGGGATGCGGTGCACGGCTGATTCTATATCGGACGTTGTTACAGCGCTGGAGCATGACAGGGCGGCAGGCCAGGTTGCGCTGCTGCTAATACTGGACGTCTCGGGAGCTTTTGACAACCTTCACCGCACACCGATTCTCGCGGTGTTTGAGGGAGCTGGTGTGAGCGGGTGCCTTTTGCGATACGTTCATGGCTTCCTGAGCGGTCGCACCATGCGCGTACGAGTAGGGGGTAAGCTCTCCAAGCCTCGCCCGGTGGACAAGGGCGCGCCGCAGGGCTCTGTCCTATCCCCATTTCTGTTTAATGTGGCCATGTCGGTGGTGCCGGCCTCCCTTCCCACGAGCGGCCGACACCATGTGTAAATGTCCATATATGCAGACGACATAGCTCTGTTGTGCCGGGTACCACCGGTCGAGGCCTTCCGCGTGCGGGGGTGCCTTCAGGGAGCCCTGACCGCAATCGATCCCAGCTTGCGCGGCCTTGGTCTGTCGCTGAGCGCGGACAAATCGGTGGCCATGGCCTGCGTTTCGCGCTCGCGCGCGCACCTTGCGCCGCTGTCACTGTACGGGACTCCGATTCCTTGGCGTAACTCGGTGCGGTGCCTTGGCCTGGACATCGACTGCCGCCTTTCATTCCGCCCCGATACGACCAAGGCCTGTCTGCAGATGATGAGGATAACCGCCGCCGTGCACGAGCTCACCGCTCGAGGCCAGGACATCTCTCAGCAAGTCGCGCTGCGTCTATACAATGCCGCAGCTTTGGGGGCGGTGCTCTTTGCGCTCCCGCTCCTCAGGGTGCGCAAGCCGTTCTGGAGGAAACTCGAGCTTCAGCACCGCAAGTCCCTGCCCCTGTGCCTAGGCCTGCCCGAAAACTCGCAGTGCGCCGCAACGTTGGCCGAGGCAGGAGCGTGGCCATTTGAGCTCCAAGCAGCGCGCAGGGCATTGAATCACATCGACCGGCTTCACCGCGCACAGGACAGCGGCTCGCTGCTGCAGCGTATGCGCTCGCACCCGCGCTCACGAATGGGCGAGGAGCTGCTCGAGTATGAGCAATTGACACAAGGCCCACCCGCCTACGGCTCCTGCACGCCCTGGCCTGCTGCCTCGAAGGTATAGCGAGAGATCGACGGCATTGCTGGGAAGCGGAGCACACCCCTCTGTGTTGAGCAGCAGCTGGCCAGAGCCGTCATACACGAGGAGCTCCAGGACCATCTCCTCGTTTACACCGACGGCTCAGTGGCCCGCGACAGCTGCTCGCTTGCTGCGGCGGCTACCATCCCCGCTCTGCGACTGCACCGCCAGCAACACGCAACCTTCCTTGGCTCGTCCACCGCGGCGGAGTTGATGGGGATCCGGCTCGGGTTGGACCTGCTGCTCACCCTCGGCCCTTCGCCGCCCAGGAGTGCTCTGCTGTGCGACTCCCGCGCTGCCCTGAGCCGCTTGCAATTTAACGGCCGCGGTACCCCACTAGTGCGGGAAATTTGCTCGCGCAGAGAGGATGTGCCGTGCGTGCACAGTGGGCGCCCGGTCACTGCGACATCGCCGGCAACGATGAAGCTGACGACCTCGCGACCACTGCACACCAAGTACCTGCCAGCGATCTGCCCCTTGCGCTGGAGGACGTGCGTGCGGCCATACACGACCATCTCCGAAAGCAGCACCACGACCCACGCATCGCAGGAGGTGAGCGCATCGACAGTATCACCGGCTGTCGCGCGCTTACATGGTCACAACATGCAATGAGCCTCCGCGCGCGTATTGGCTGCGTGTGGCCCGGGGAACGACGGGTGCGTCACGGAATCGCGACGAGTGATGTTTGTGACGGATAAGGTGCAGCGTAAACACTAGAACACCTGCTCCTTCACTGTGCCGCGTTCGCCGATGCTCGTCGCGATATGCTCGCGGCCTATAGGGCGCTGGGCATACTACCAGACTCCACCAAGACGCTTTTGTGGCCGGAGGGCAGTGCGCGCACTCGTGAGCGAACTTTGGTGAGCCTCTGTGCATTCCTCGAACACGCGGACTTGACGTCCCGTCTGTTCTCCGTCAGGTTGTTACACGGAGTGACAGAACGCTCCGCGAGCTCTACCTTGAGCGATTAATAACTGGACGCCCCACTCCAGTTGTAGCCTACACAGTGCTGTGCGCGTGTGGTTTTAATTCCTCTAAAATGAACTAATCACGCGCACGACCTGGACACATTTCTTATTGTGTAAATAGTTTGTACATATTACTTCTCCCCCTATCCTCTATTCTTGTCCCCTCAACTCTTTCATTTCATTTCTCCATTCTGCCTGCTATCCTTCATTTCCGCTGCCCCAGCTCAGGTGCTTCAGTATCGATGGCAGATGCCGGGGCTAGCAAAAATCTTTTCCTTCCTTTTTACAATTATTTTAATAAAAAAACACTACCACCACCACCATTCCGATCAAAGATCTGCGAACTCGTGATCGTTTTCTCGTGCCTGCGGACCCGGTACGGCCAGCGTCTGCGAAAACATTATCTTCGTTCTGTTCTCAACCGGTTACCTAACGACATTTTCCTGCTAACTCCAAAAAAATAGTGAAAGCTTGCCTTGAAAAATTACGTTCTTATCTCCAGCATTATGTTTTGATACTATGATTTTACATTTTTCTTCGTTTTCATTGTTTTCTCTCTGCTTGTGTGCATTTTTGCGTCCGCGCTTTTTGAATTCCTTTTAATTTTCTCACGCCTTTTTGATTTTATTTTTGTGCTCGGTGCATGAGCTTTGTGCCGTCTGCTGCCGGGCGCTGCCGCTCAAGCCTTCTATGGCTATGGCAGGCCCGCATTTGTATTGCAATCGGGAAATAAATTATTATTATAAAAAAACCTCGAGTCTACAGTCGGCCCTCAACATTATCGACTCATACGCTGGCGCGCGCGGCTTAGCCTGCTCCCCTTCTAAATCAGAACTCTTCTTCTACCGCCCCAGGCCGCACTACCCCGCCAACAATCCCATCTCAATCGTTCTAGGAAACCACCCCATTCCCTGGTCTCCAAGATTCGCATCCTGGGCCTCGCCCTCCCTTCACTTCCACGGCGCGCATGGCAACGCCATCCAAACTCTCCAGACCAAAGCCCAGCAAGCCCCCGCCTCATTTGGCGCGTGATGAACCGGCGCGCGGGTCTGCGAGAGCGGAACACTTTCCGCCTCACACAAGCTTACATCACAACCCGCAAGGAGTACTCATTCCCCTACCTTCCCCTAAAGCAGAAGGAGCGGCACCGCATCAACGCGCTCCTCAGGAGCTGCACAAACGTTGCCCTCCGCCTACCCTCCAGCACCTCTACTACCCGGCTCCTCAACCTCGGTACCCACATGTTTGAGGAGCTGGCAGAAGAAACCCTAACAGCACAGCTGACACGCCTGTCGAGTACCGCGGCAGACCGCACTCTACCCTGTAAGCTAGGCATCACCCCGATCACCCATCATATCGAGGGGGTTCCCCTACCTCCAGACCTACGCTGCAACCTTATCATACGTCCAGTCCCTAAGAACATGCTCCCCGAGCACGATGGAGAACGCAGGACAGGCCGCGCCAAAGCCCAGCAGAAGCTCTACGGCAACAGTTCCGAGGTAGCCTACGTGGACGCGGCAGCGTACTCGTCGGGCTCCCGCATGGTTCTCGCCGTCGCTAATTCTCAGGCCCGACTAATGGCATCAGGATCCATCACACAAGACTCACCGGAAATTGCAAAAGAATCGGCCATCGCACTCGCTCTCATCTCCATCTCTGCCACTAAAATGACCTTCGACTGAAAATCCGCTCGAGCCAATTTCCCCAAATGCCCGATATCCCGCACCGCGGCTCGGCTTCTACGATTCTGGCACCCCACCCACCCCGTAACCCTTATATGGACCGCCCGGCACACGCATGCCTCCCGGGTAACGAGGAGGGCCACTCCCTCAGCCAAAGTCTCAGTTTCCGGGCCGGAGTTAGGCATCCTCCACCATCATAGGATTTCTGCTTACGTTCAGATATTCTTAACTACTACTGAGATACCCGGCGCGTTTACGCACCGCCGGCTCCCTTCCTAATCTTAACCCAGTCCTCCCACTGGCGCCAACTCCAGACCAGAGCTGCTCGCTACCCTATTCTCCTTCATGCCCGCTGCCCCGATCATTTCCTTTCTTCTTTTAAGCTCTGCGGGAAATTTTTAAGCTCTGCGGGAAAAATTGGCAATAAATGTTTTCACCACCACAACCTCTGGTGTAAAGGTAGAGGCGGTGTCGCCTCGCGGGGAGTATATCTATATTTATATATATATATATATACTCTTCGCCTCAGTGTATTGCAGCTGTTATGAAGAGCGCGAAAGAGATGCAACAACGACATAACGAAGCGAGGAAGAGACAACCCGCACAAGAGACGCCAGAAGAACGCGTCCCACGACTTGAGAAGCGTGGTAACAAAGAGGCGTCTAAAAGAAGTGCTACGTCCCGCAGTGACTTTTCAACTGCGGAAAAGGCCGGTTCGATTTTTCGGGAGTGTCGGAATGAGACGCTGCGTGGACGACTTGCCAGGAGGAAACGAAGCTTTCGCAATTCAATTAGGGTTAGCCAGAGCTAAACCACAGCCAATTTTTTAAAGCGAAACCTTTATTGTCCGCAAACTCGTGATTTCGCCGTGGCGTTACTCCACCGAGACACGTGACGTCACAACGCGCGCCTCGCCACGGAAGGTTACTGTGCTTCGCGCGCTCGCTGCGCCATTTGGCATGACGTCACACCGCGCCCCACGTTATCAGCCGGATAAGCTATGCTACACCCTACTTGAAGATCCGCGCCTCAGAACGGGATAAACTAGACACGATCATAAGGGGATGCTACAAACGGGCCCTAGGCCTGCCCATAAGCACCTCCACTGAAAGACTTCTAGACATGGGTATTCACAATACATGGAGAGAGATTGCTGAAGCCACGAGAACGGCGCAGCAAGACAGATTAAGCCAAACACAGGAAGGGCGATTTTAAGCATGGTAGGACTCCAGACGGACAGGGGAATTCTAGTAAAGCGGGACATCCCAAGGGACATCAGAGAAAAGATCAGGGTAGATCCTTTACCCAGAAACATGCACCCTACATTTAACAAAGCAAGGAGGGGAAAGAGAGCTGAGGCGCTCACCAAACTCTTCGGCGAAATGAATCAGAAAGCAGCGGCCTACACGGATGCGGCTAGCGGGAAACTGGGAGCAGCAGTGGCAACGGTCGTTAGTGGCCGGGGTACAGCTGTCTCTTCCGCAACCATACGCAGTCGAAATCCAGAGTCGGCTGAAGAAGTTGCAATAGCGCTCGCTTGCGTGGGAACGGAGGCACAATACATAATTAGCGATAGCAAGACTGCTATCCAAAATTATGCCCGAGCCAGAATAACTCAGGAAGCACTGCGAATCCTAGAGGGACGCAGAATAAATAGAAATATTAGTCTCGTTAGGACACCAGCCCACAAGGCAGTTCCAGGAAACGAGGCGGCAAACGCCCTGGCTCGAGATGTCTACTTCCGAGCCGCGGCAGGACCGCCCGATAGCAAGGAACTGGATAAGAGACTGATAAATTGCACAGAAATAGTGGAAAATTGCAAACTAAACAGGAGACTCTTTCCTCCCCCGGACAAAGAGCTCACTAACACAGAGGCTACGGCTTGGAGGAGACTACAGGCAAAAAATTTCATACACCCAGTGTGGGCATCACATGTCTTAAAAGATGAGCATATTGATTATAAGTGTAGGAAGTGTGGGGAGAGGGGGACCCTCGATCATGTGATTTGGGAATGTGCGGATTCTCCACGGTTCCGACAGTAGAGAGGCCTGGGAAACCCTTCTGCAAAGCACGGACCCCGTCGCGCAGAAGAAAGCGGTCCATCTGGCGATAGCTGCCGCGAGGAGTCAGAAACTCCTTGCCTGTCTCTAGTCGCGGAGGTCCCTGCGTGCCGGAGGTAGGGAGTAGGGGGCCTCCATTCTGATGGCAAATAAAGGTTTATCATCATCGCCGCCGCCGCCGTTTGCTAGGACTTGACACCGCGTCCCTTGTCGTTCCGCTCTCGTCGACAGCTGCGTCGCATTCGTAATAAGTTGTCACAGGATTGAAAAGGAGAGCTGGCGTGCGCCGCAACCGCAGTTGATGCGATAGTATGGACGGCGACAATTCTGATAAGCTGGAGGAGGCCTGGAATCGACAGCGGAACGAGGTGAAGAGGAAACTAATCGCCCAGGAAACAGACGAACTGCGCGCCGAACGACTGCCGAAACACCGCCGTGAATATGCCGCCGCGAGACAGGCACGTTTAACGCCCGGTGTCTCGACCGCTAGCAGCAGGGACAACAACCGGACGAGAGGCCTGAGTCCTGCTTCACTGAAGATGTCCCGTGGTGAACGATGGAAAGCGACCGAAAGACTTCCGCGGCGGGCACAAGAAACCGAATAAAAACGTGCCGTTAGCCTAGAGAATTACCGTAAGAGTGACGCGACCCCTTCAGACCCCTTGGATAGCCTCGATGCTGAAATCAAACATGGACCAATAGGTCATACTGGAGGTTTATGCCTGTGCTTCATGCGTTGTGGGATATGTGAACAAGGCCAACAGGGGAGTTTGACACGTGCTTTCGGTACATATATTCTGGCATAGCCGAGCTAAGCCACTGTACATTTTTTTTTCGATTGAAACTGCGGAAGGCGCTGCCATCGCGCGCTATCTCTTGGAGGCAGTAGCCTACTTGGCGAGGAGGAGGAGGAGAGAGTAATTTTAGTGGGCACGTCTGATGACGCTACGTGCACGCCAGGCAAAGAGGAAAAGTAGCGGAAACGTGCTTTGCTACTCGGTTAACTGCGACTGCTGTATTTTCCATTTTCATAATTACTAATATACACCACTTCAGATGTCTCTAACGCACCCTCTAAGCAAATGCGGCATTCACTATACGCGCCTTTGTAGAGCATCCGCCTCGCATTCGGGAGGTGCAGGGTTCGATCCTCAGTGCCGCCGAGTACCCACCGGTTTTTAATGGGCACTAGATTTCCCCTGGTATGGTACTCAGCTATTCTGGGTGAGATGCTTCTGAACAGGGTCTTGACTGCAGTTGAAAAAAGGGCCTCAAATGGGCTTCTACCGCACGAGGAGGATTTAACGTTGTTGACGGCGGAATTTATCGCTGGTCCGTCAGAGCACTGGCGTGACAGAGTGGCTAGCGTCCTCGTCTCGCACTCCGGAGGCCCAGGTTGGACTCACGAGCTCGACCAATTTCCTACTCGGCTTTATTTATAAATGCTTCTCGGATTTTTCGCTCATGGCAAACGCCGCCGACGCCGCCGAAGCCGGCTTTTCTGCGACACGGGGCTCTTAACACTGTCGCGTTAAAATTGCCGTCAGCAGTCTTGATGTGTGGTGGACACGTGGGTACGCATGCATGAAGCCACAATTTCTGAGGGCACTTAGGAATTATGTGCTGCGAAATTGAAATTAGTGAGTTCCTTTTAATTCACCCAAAAATCCACTGTTATTGGTCATTAATGCACTCTAATCCTTAATTTAATTTAATCCTGCGCAATTCATTCTTAATCGAGCACAGTATACTCTAATCCAAATTAATTTATTGAATCCACTTCTAATTAACCAGACTACTACAGGATTCTATCACAATCTACCGCAATCCAACTTAATCTACCCTAATGAACCATTTGATTGTGTACCACTCTTAACTCAGTCTAATCCCACCTAAACCACCTACGCAATCTACTCTGAATTCAAAAAATCTGCAATAATGTACTTTTAATCCACTACAGTCATCCGTAATCCAACTTTTTGCACCCTGTTTAATACACACTGCCGCAACTTTCCGCCCAATCGCAATGCACCAGGGTTCAGCTAACGCGGTATCAGACGACAGAAGATCATTCCGCATCTCAAACAGGGAAACCACTGCAGGCTTCCAGCGGCAGCCCTAACAGGGACAAAAAGCCAAGGTGACGAGAGGGCTCCGTTACCCGACGGGTGAGCTGGGCAGACCGGACCTCCTGCCCCTCCCGGGGTCGCTGTGAATGCCGAGAGCGCAATCAGTACCAACAAACTATCGAGCACTGCACTCGAAAAAATCAGGAATTGAAATCCTAATTGTCGCGTACCCTCGTCCGTGCCCAGCTGACCAGTGCACCCCTCGACGACCAGGCAGGGGTCTTCCTCATCGCCAGAAGGTGGGGAGAAGTCGCCGGGACCCTGGAGTGAGGGCCAGCCCACATTGCGTCCAGCCACCACCCTCTTCAATAAACGCTTGCTCGCTCACTCAATCACTCACTCAACTACTGACTGACTCACTCACTCGAACTGTTTAAATACCCTCCTGCAAGAACTTATCCCTACTTCATCTCAATTACACTCCCAACTCAATGCCACTTGCTAGCCCTCAGAAGATGCTGGCATACAATCTGACACCGGCTCTCACAACACCTACCCACTTCCCGCTAGAAAGAACCGAATGCTGGCTGCAGAAACTGCTGTAGCAGACCTAGCAGCAGATGCAAAAAGACCAATTTGCTAAAACAGACCATAAAGTGGACCTTAGATTTGCGTATTTCACGGAACATTTTGCGCACCTTGAAAGTGTCATTGACGGCCTAGTTCGAACACTAACGAATCCAGAGAAGTTACCCGCCGCTTCCATCTTCGCAAGCATAGTCAGCATCTCAACGCATGCCCTCCCGCTCCCCACTACGAGTTTGGCAAAGGAATTGTAGAGGCCTTAAGAATAAGAGGGATATAACCTCTTTCTTCATAAACAATAAAGTCCCCAGACAGACGTGATAGCCCTACAGGAACCCAGAATAGCCCACAAACTTCCAGGCTATCAAGCAGGTTACCCCCAAACGCAAACAACCATTATTGTGCAGCTTAATCTCGGACATGCCACACATTATCCTCGTTACGTATATAAGAATTAGATTCTCTCAGTGAGCTTCTCCCCAGGAAACAGGAAAAGCCTTCCTATTTCATACTAAACGTCTTCACCTACCCGCATGACATACCAAAACTCGTCGCAGCATATTCTATGGCCGGGAAAACTCCCCTTTTAAAGGTTGGAGTTTTGAATGCCTCCAACATTGACTGGGGGTACAACGCATATTTGCTAAAGGCAAGCACTTGGGGCACTTCACACACCAACAGCAGCTGACTCTCCTCACCAACATCACTCGGGCTACACGCACGGGTAGAAACACTTGCCCAGATCTCACACTAACTAATAACTTGAGGTCAAGCGGCCGCGATAAAATGCCAGGCTCGATACCTAAGGCCCAAATTTCAGCTCAAGCCTTTAACCTTCTTCGCTTTATTTAGAAAAAGCCGCCTGGATGGCTCAGTGGTGGTTCAGAAAGACGTGGGTTCGACCCCAGCCGCGGTGGTCGAATTTCTAGAAATCCAAGTACTGTGCGATGTGAGCGCAGTTAAAGAACCCCAGATGGTCGAAATTTCTGGAGCCCTTCACTACAGCGTCCTTCACAGCCCGAGATACTTTGGGACGTTTATTCCCCATGAACTAAACTAAAATATTTTTTCAGAAAACTCCGCGGCGACAACATACAGCCAAGTTCCTGAAATTTATCTACTTGAGTAGCACAGCTAAACAAGGATATAGCTCATTTCCCAAGGAACCTCCCACTACCTTGGAAGACGGTCAAGTAAATAGCATACTGCTTCAGCTCTGGCCTGCCTTCTAAAGAGTAGAAAAGAATTGGATGATTCAAAAACGCAACCGAAAGCTTAAATGAACCATGCCCCAAATAACAGACCAAATCTTAGAACAAGCAGCTTCTTTAGGTAAGAATAGACGCAGGTCTGCTGTCGTTTGTTTGGACGGTACCTTGCACTCTTAAGAACACCTGGCCGCTGCTGCAACAGTCAGTGTACGGCCAGAAACGGCTCAGAGTTCTTAGGAGATCGCTCGATGCGCTTTTCCTAGTGGGTGGATCCCCTCAAATCACCGCGCGACAAGAACACAACGCTATATTAGTGCTCAATCTCTTACACTCATTAAAGGTTGGAAAATTAGGGTCTTGTCTCAGATAGCTGCTATGCCATACTATATAGTTCCCTTTGTTGCTGCCCTCGAGACATCGTACCCACAAGGGTGATTAGCTATGACCTCTTGGTGGCTATCAGTTCTTCTTTAAGGATTGACTGCAGATGTAATCAGATAAGATACCCATAAGATTACCCCACAAAATCAGGGGACATTTAAGTTCTGCCTTAAAGGGACCACGGAATGAACAAAAATCGGTTGTAAATATTTCGAATGTTTAGAAATGATCCTAAGAAGCATTCGCACGAAGTATGGCTCTTCGGAACTCAGCCGGCAGTTTATTATGAATTTTTAAAAACCGTGTTTTCTAAAATTTGCGGGCCAAGTGGTGTGCTCGTAGTGACCGATTTTGAAACTAAAATTGTGAAAAAAGACGTCACTGCACCCATGACGTCGCCAGGCCACCACACGCTCTCATTCGCTGGAGCCACGGCAGCAATGACGTCAGAGGCACACTTCCGGAAGCCGTGAAAATCGTCTGCTCGTGCCGACGCGCGACCCTCTCGGGCAAGCGCGAGCCAAGGCATTGCCTTCACGCATATTGTGTCAAATTTCCTCTGCCGCTTCCTTCTGTCGGGTGCTGCGGAGCCACTCGGAGAGGCTCGCCGAGTCCCTACTGTCGTCGCTAGAGGGCAGCCGGCACGGCGTGAACGCATAGGGTTCGATGCCCATCGCGGCCGTAAGAGCGAGCAGTCGCGCCTCTGGTCCAGGTCCATTACTGCTAACTGCAACGGACGACAAGCAAAGAAACCCGACGCGCGCCGTAATCACGCCGCCGACGCTGCTGCGGGGGTGCTAGGAGTGACAACCGGAATTTGCAAAAGGAACGTCAGCGGATGACGTATTCATGGGCGGGGCCCAGTCCGAGAACTGTATTCTTTATTTTTGTCGGGTGGGTGCCCCGCGTGCACGAGTTGAGGGGAGAGGAGGAGCCTAACTTTTAATCGTCTATATTTTCGGTGTTATTGATGCTAGCTTAAAAATTCTTGCGTTGTGGTGACGAGTGATTAAATGCCTCTCTTTTTTGCTTTACGTAATCTCAATTAATTTATTGCATAGTCCCTTTAGGCGTTTGACACGATGATGGTAAGGGTCCTTTCCACCTCCTGGGGTCCTCTTTACGAACGGCATCGCAGACACAGCGACTGACGTTAGTTTTACTGATTTTATTTTATTTTTATTTAACACATGCCACAGAAGGCCTCCTTTAACAAAATTGCACGAACAATCCTCAGTGGTCTAGGGTTAGCGAGCACGGATCACGACACAGGGGGCAGAAGTTCGAGTCCCGGCTCGGCCATATTTCTTTTCTTCGCCGTTGCTTTTCTTTAAGCAGAGGCACTACATAGTCGCTCTGGAATGACGTCACGAACCTGTACACCAATGAATAATTGTTTACCGACGTCATATCGCTGCAGCATTCATTGTAAAACATTTCATTCGTCGAAAACAGCTTGCTAAGAGTTCGCGTTAAGCGGTCGAGAGTACAGAGCCCTCGCCGACTTTGTCAGCCCACTCCACTGCTAGAACTTGCATTCTGGGGTCAGAGATAGCCAGCACGGTCTCCCAGCGCTCGAGAGAAGGAGCACTAACTAGATCCCTGTTGTACTATTCGATGATTGGTGGATTTTCAATTACCCTTAACGTGATTTCGTTTTTCTGTCACGGCCTTCGCGACGAAGCCCAGTCTTGTGAAGATGTCAAAGCCAAATACTGCGCCGTGTTTTCCACTGAAAGGGATCCTTAGCGCTTTGGCGTTGAAATGCTCCATTTGAATTAAAGGAACAGTAATGTTTGAAGGTGAGAAAAAGGCCTAATAAACTTCATTAGTAATATCAGCTTTTCATAGTCTTTCTTGCCTTTATTTGGTTAGACGTTGGCGTTTTTGATGTCTTGAGTACGTCACTAATCAGCATAGATGAGTGGTATGTGCCACTGGAATGCATTATTCTTTAAAATTAATGTCCTCTGACATGGAGGCGTCGGCTTAGAAGAAGAAAGAGCAAACAAGAGGAGCTGTCATGGCGAATTAAGCAGCGACGCCCAAACCTACCAGTTCGCCCTTCCAGACTCTGCGGACCATATTTCTACCGAGATTGAGCACCTTTCTAACAACCAAGGAGTCCAGGCGGCGAATCCTTTTTCTTCAGCTGTGTGCTTGTGATCTTAGCCGCGGTATTTCGAGCCATCTCAGCACTCACCGTCGACTTCAGCAACCACTGGAGCAAACATTGCGGCCCCGCCGAGGCCAGAGGAAATTCCTACTGCTGCCCGGATGACGCCTCGAGTGCAGCAAGATACGTGAACGCCACCTTAAGTCCCTGCCTGAATTTCTTTGCGCACGTGTGCTTCGACGTCATCAAGACCGGCTGTGGTTTCAAGTCGCGGGAAGGGAATATCTTGAGAAGATATATATCACAGGGACCTTGCCGAAAGGAGTACAGAAAGTCGGGGCCGCAGGGTTCATCAGCGACTACTACAAGTCATGCCTGACAGCCATACTGAACCGCCATACTTTCTTCTCATTTGTGGCCACTAAGCTGGTCAAAAAGAACTGGGATCTTCTTAGCAAGCCGAACGCCAGAAACGCTTTCGTTTACGCCGCTGTAGCATCATTAAAATACAGGCTTCCTTCAAACTTCAGTTTTAGTTACAGCCAAGTGACTGCTCACATTTTCTGCAGCGTAAGTACTCAATGGCGCAATGACTCTTTTTCGTCTCTTTTTATGGCAGACGGCCTGGTAGCTTTAAAGAATGAATTTCACGATTCGAGCACTGCGGAAGAACTTTCAGGTATTCATGCAAAAATGTTCGCAACATTTCTCAATCTCAGCGACGCGGGGCCACTGTACTCGACATCAAAAGAAAGCGACGCTTTCGATCGCAATGTGTGGGATTTAAAAGACCTGCGACATGCTCTCGGCGCGATCGGCTACTCTCCTAGCAATAAAGTAGAAATTAACGTAAGAGGTGGCAGCAAGATCAGGGCTATACACGACTTGTTTTCTAAGGATATATACGCTGCCACAGCCGTCGCCAAGAGGGCTTACTTGGTCTGGCACAGCGATGGAAGCGCAGCGGAACAGTTGTACGCTTCCCATGATGACTCTTGGGAACAGGTGTTCCGATATGCAACTGGAGCGTGCGGACCATAAGAGAAATAAGGGACCTCTTTACGGCGCAAATTCTCACGACACCAGACAAAGACGAGGTGGTAAGTTCGACATTCACCGCCGTGACGGAAGGGGTCTTCTAGGACTGTCGTCGAAGCTGGCTATTCGAAGGTGGCGATGCTGGAAGGTTGGATAGCCTTTTTTAAAGATTTTGCCCAGCTGACTCCGACAGCGTCAAGTGAAGTCTCCGTTCCGCTTCAACAGCCAACGCCCGACTTCCCTGAAAACTTCCTGCGCAGCAATGTCTTTCACTTCGAGGCTTCCAGGGCGCGTTTTGGGGCCTGCAAGCTGCAGATATGCTTGACTTCAGCATCATGAGCGTCCTCAACGGCCGGTACGTTCTCCTGGCCACTGTAATATACGATGTCATTCGTCCTTACTCATCTGTCTCGGAGTTGCGGAAGATGGCTGTCCTAGGCTGCGTCCTGTCGGAAACCATCAGATTTGTAGTAGAGAACGGCGTCGGATGGAATGCTACAACTCAAGCTAACATAAAAAACCTGGAAGCGTGGTTCGTCAGGGCTTACAGATGCACTGACTAAAGTTCCTTCGTAACGAATACTCCGATTTCCGCGACCCTTGGCCTTTCATCAATTCTTAGCTTATTTCATCGACCTGACTGGAACACTCTTCGCACAGCGTTCGGTATTGTTCAGATATCGCATGGGCATCTTTTCTACACTCTTGCCATCTACTGTCGTTGTCCGCTTTGGGAGTTTCCGTAATCTGTTCACAATGTTAACGCGCCAATCACGTATGCCAATGATTTCGGAATCATGTTCCATTGCTCACGAGATTCACCAATGGCAAAGTATGGCCTTTACTCTAATCGTGCTAGGTTAAGGCAATTATGTATTTAATCACAATACCGCTTTTGATGTACCATGGTGAAGTCATGTGTCAGAACTTAACGAGGAGAGACACGACCTTTTTCGGTTGCAAAACCTAAGTTTTCTCAGATCAATTCATAATATCAACCATTCTTTTGTTTGCACTTGGTTGTTGCTAAATATCGGAATCAACGTTTATAGCTCATCTGCGGTGGTGCATGTTATGATAACACAAAATGGTTGTGTGAAGTTGTGCAGAGAATACATCCTTAAGTTGCGTGTGAAAAAGTGCGCCTCTGCCATAGCTTGGAGGTAAAGAATCCACGTTCAGTCAATGATGACACCACTTGGTGCTGCAAATAGAAGGGCGTTTTCCCTTAGCGCTGATATTTTCCTCTCACGCTAATTTTAAGGATATATCGCTTACCGTTCGTCTCTTTAGTAATTACTGGTAAACTCGAGCATTCAAATGTTGTTTTTTTCGCATCACACTGAGCATTCGGCGTTTTGTAATAATTACAAATTTTTGGATTTTAACAAAATGAAATGGCGCAGACGTGTCTCACTGCTCGATGATCACCTCAACCTCACTGTGTGGGAAGAGAAGAAGGGAAGGGAAGGGAAGTGAAAGAAGAAAGAGAATCAGGTGAAGCAGTTGAGGGCTCCGGTTAATTTCGACTACCTGCGGTTGTTTAACGTGCACTGACATCGCACAGTACACAGATCTCTATCATTTCGCCTGCTTTGAAATGCGAGCACCGCGGCCGGGATAAAACGTGCATATTACGGGTCAGCAGCCGAGCGCCATAAACAATGAGCCACCGCAGCGGATTGTGTGCAGCGTCCGTGAGCGTAGTGCGCGGCTTTTGCAATTACGGATTCGCTTCTGTCGTGGTCCCTATGCCTGATTTGCGAGTACAAGTTTATAGAGCAGATTCACATTAGCTATAACAAACGAAGTAGTATCAGAACTTGTGACACGAGATATGATTTCTTGGATCAAATTCTCGGAAATATAGCCGCCTTGTTACATGCTTGCTGGTATCTGGGAAGCAAAATTACGTGTGCTAATCGGTATACAGAGCAAGCCAGGAGCTGTGCTTAAAAAATATTTGGAATGCTTGGGAAGCATTCCCCAATATTATTCCTAATAGAACAGTCCAATTAAAACACGTGCTTCCGTTGCTACTGTGGTGCAAGGGTTAAACGCTCTGGTTTTGAACCTACAAGAACAGATTGGGAATCTTTTACCTAGAATGAATTGGTACGCCGTCTCTATAACCAACAATTACCGGCACGCAAATCCTCTGCCGTTTTAGTTCATAGAAAACTGACGCCAACCAATAATGTTAAATTTACCCAACGTTTCGGGACCAGCTCGGTCCCTTCTTCAGGGGGTGAATAAAGTGCGCCAGCAGCAGCGGGTTGCTTCCTTCGCTCTCCCTTCGTTTTCTGTGGATGTTCGTTATTACGTTCCTTTCTGAGACGCGCTAATGACTCTGATATAACGCCACGTGATCGCACTTCTAGGCCTGTGGCTACTCCCGGCTGCACGGGGCATGGTTCCCAAATACGAGTGCTGCGAAAGCTAAAAGGAAGCTCATTGCACAAAGTGAACTATTCTAAAGGTTTCTTCTGCAGGACCTGGTCTTATCCATTTTGCCGTTGAATGTGTTGGTATGCGATATAGCTTCTCTCTAGGATCTCAGAGTGAACGTCAGTGTTAATGAAGCTGCAATTTCTGCCGATGGTGGAGACCTTCATGCGCTATAGCATTTCTTGCAAGAGCACTTCAGCGCTCTGAACTTTTCTTTGGTGAGTAAAAGAGCAAAACCTCAATCTCAAACTCTACCAAAAGTGCCCCCGCCATTTTTCCAGGGCCTGTCCTGGGCGCCGGAGGTGGGGAAAAACATTTATTCAAAGCTGCAGAGGCGACTGGGTTGGGGCCCTATTAGCCCCTTCCCCTAACAATAGTAGGTGGAGCCTCTATTCTGGGCACAGGAGCGGCACCGCTACCGGTTCCAGATATCAGGACTTCCATGCGCGCTTCGGTTGACCACAGATTACACAACGCTCAAAATTAGCGTATAAAAATTGAAAGGCTGCACGCTCACAATCAAAATAGAATCACACAAACAATCACACAAAAAGCAAAGCCGTCCGCCTACGCAAGTAGAATGAAAAAAGGTCCGGCGGTTTCCTCGTCACCTCATGAGGGCCCATTTATATGTGTCGACAGTATACTGAACACATATGGGCGTTGTTGTGAATTGGCCTCTCAACGTGGCGAGCACTTTTACTGCGTCGACGTCGTCACGATAGCAGAGATAAGTTGACAGTTGACACGGCTTCCGTGCACGCCAGTCTAAGAAAGGTGACGGCGAGGCAAAGAATAACAGCTTTATGTACAATATTTATATCTGCATCCTACAAGAGTTCGGCATGGAAGCCGGAAGCATTATGCTTATCAGGCAGGACTGACTCGGTCACGAATGAACTTAGAATACACTTAAAATAGCAGTCCGCTTCAGGCGCTAGATTATTACTCTAATCCAAGAACAGAAAATATCAAGTGCCGCTGGCGGACATGTCATTCGGTGCGAAAGAACTTCTTGGCGTGGCTTTTAGCCAGGTTGGCCGAACACTATTTTATGCCAGAAACGCTTGCCAACTAAAACCCAGTATTGAAGCTAAAAGCTTCACCCCACCGGCTTTTCGAGCCGTCAGCACGGCCGCAAGATGGACCTTGAATGTAGCTAGACGTCCGCGGGGTCGCAAGTTTGACCTTGAATGTAGCTAGAGGAAAAACCATGAACATAACTGGTGGTAGTCAGGTTCGACACATTACAGCTACAGCAGCGACACCAGCAGCTGTTACACTATCTCAAGTTTGACCTTGACATTTGACCTTGACCTTCGGTCAAGCGGGAAAGCGTCTGCCGCCATCGCATCCGCAGGTCATGAAGGTGGGTTCTGCATAAAACGCCAGTGCACTTTGACGCGTTCAGCATAACACTAGATGTGTTCGATGCGACGCCTGCCGTGGAGACCGCCAGTCGCTCGACCACAAGCGTAGCCAGAGAGATGCAGCTTTTCGATTGCGACCAAAGTTAACCAGAGCTTAACCGCCAGCAATTTTTGAAGCGAAAAGCTTCACTATCTAGTTAACGCTGTCGTAGCGAATGCCGAGAGTGACCTTGAACGACCTTCAGCGCAACCACGTTAGCCGTGTATGACCTTATGTGGTACAGTTACGGTGTCGAACACCTGACTTTGACCCATGAACATCAGTTGATATTTGACCTCTGACTTTCAGTAGATCGGTGACCTTGAGTTGACCTTTGACATTGGGTGACCTTCACTTTAAGAACATCTGATGGGGTGATGTGAAGCCTTGCGATGACGTCTCTGATGGGGGTGTCATAAGGCCATGTGATATCTCTTCATAGCCAAGTGGTTGTGTGTGTATATACAGAACGGCTATCCGAGCGTATAGCGGAGCTGCTATGGACGAGCCTCAGACACTTATAAAGGGTCCTTCCTTTTCGCTGAATTCCAGGGTTAGCCAAACTCAGCCACTGCCAATTTTTTTGCAACCAGACAAAATGCGGTGGGTAAGGACAAAATGCGTAAAGACAAAATGTGTAAAGACAAAACTTTGTAAGGACAAAATGCGGTGTGCTAGCGCGCAGCGCTACCCACCGAAGGCTGCCTAGGCAGCGTGAAAATGCCACCTAGTCTATGCGGCAACAAAACTGAAGGAAATTCGTAGTCTAGGAAGAAACCTAATTGTCGCTTCTGTAATGTGCTTTCGGCAATTATGAAGCATTGTACGCTAGATTGACGTGAAATCTTCAGATTATTAGAGTCTCCCCTTTTCACATGTTTGCGTATGGTTTAAACCCATAAAGCACTGAGTGAAAATAGCTTCACTTCTTTTGTGTCCTGTACGATAAACATCGACACAGTGTTAGCCATTTACTATCGCCGCCTTGCGGTGGGACCCGCTAGTCGCGCCGCTGGTCTTCTTTTCCTTCCCCAGCTCGTGGGTTCGTTCTCTGAGTGTCTGCCTGGTTAGTCCTGGTGTGCCCTTTCTGCCGGCTTTCGGTGACATTTTGGTGCACGTTCTGGGTAGGTTCCTAATGCACGAGGAGTCCCGGGAGCCTCCGACGACTCCCAGCTTCACCCCGTGGACACGACACCATTCCTCAAGGCAAGCCGCCGCTTGCGAGGCTTAGATCATGAGTTCCGACCCCTAACGGCACCACCCCACGCAATGACGCCCACTGCGACAAGTCAGACCACCCAGAATGCCGTCAGTTCCCCACCGCTGCTTCTTCATGCGCCTCCACTCCCACGTCGTTTCATGGCGACAAGCTCGAAGACGTGGGAGACTGGTTGGCCAGCTACTACCAAGTCGTTGCATTTAATCTGTGGGACGAGGACCGCAAGCTACGTAATGTCTGTTTTGCTCTGGAAGACTCCGCCAACACGTGGTTTAAAACCACGAGTCCGGTATTACCACATGGAGAGACTTCGGGCGACACATTCGGCAGCAACGAACGGTAGAAGCCAGCTGAAGTTGCCCTGCATTCCCGAGCGCAGCGGCCAAATGAGAGCGTCGCCATATTCGTAGAAGACATGACGCGGCTCTTCAACCGCACATATCCTACCATTTCTGAGACAAAGACCAGCGGGTTCTCTCCCGCCGCATGGCGGCGCCAGTAAATGGTTAACACTGTGTCAATATGTTAAAAATAGGCGCAACGACCCAACACTGTTGTGCAGCATTCGCTTTCAGAGGCATTCGTTGCATCAGAGATAATAATAATAATTGGTTTTTTTGGGGAAAGGAAATGGCGCAGTATCTACCTCATATATCGTTGGACACCTGAACCGCGCCGCAAGGGAAGGGATAAAGGAGGGAGTGAAAGAAGAAAAAAAGAAAGAGGCGCCGTAGTGGAGGGCTCCGGAATAATTTCGAAAACCAGGGGATCTTTAACGTGCACTGACATTGCACAGCACACGGGCGCCTTAGCGTTTTTCCTTCATAAAAACACAGGCGCCGCAGTCGGGTTCGAACCCAGGAACTCCGGATCGGTAGCGAGCAGATACTAAATAAGACCTCTCACGATCGCTAAGTGGCTGTAGCCCTCCACTGCTGATCATAAGTTCGCGGGTTTGATCCCGGCAGCGGAGGCCGCATCTCGATGGGGGTGAAATTAATAAAAAACGCGCGTGTGCTGACCGATGTCATCGCATGTAGAAACACATCGGCTGGTGTAAGTTGATTAGAAGCCTGCCACTACACATTCCTTCATAGCTGTCGTGTCGCTTCTACACGTTAAAGCACCCTAAATGTAACTGCGGCGAAGAGATTTTGCGTTATGCCGAGGCGCTGAAATTTTACTGCCTATAAAAAAAATAGATGCCATTAACTAGCCGGCGGCTTCGTCACGCGGTTCACAGACTGCTGGATCTTCAGTACTCTGTCGGGATGCTTATCTGCCTCTGGCTGTCGCGCTTCAGGCTCTTGGTGTCTGAGACAAGAGGCTTATGCTTGCGGGTGTACTTCCGTGAAACGCTTGGATGGTGGCATACGAGCAGCATTCAAAGCAACATCCCTGACGCATATATCGGCTGCAAGTGGATAAGTTGGGCGGGTGAAGGTCGTTTTAGATGGGTGAGGATGCATTTTTTCCGCGGAAAGGTTGGATGTGCGCCAACCGAAGTGTGCATCAAGGGTAGGGGCTGCACGGGCACACGCGGTTGTTTTTGTGAAAGAAGGCTAAACTTCGAACGCGTGGAAAAGAAGAAACTACAACACTCTAACCCTGAGTGTTATTCGAACCAGTGGCGGCGCAACAGAGACATTTCGTTAACTGATAACTTATACAACTTAGACAATTGGGTCATCTCCGAAGCTTCTTTTTTCATTGATGCTGCATGGAACGTCCGGAACCTCCCTGACCGTCCTCGTGCCCTACTTTACAGTGTCGAATTCAGAGATGTCGACGTATGGCATCAAGCCAACATCACTGCCTTACTCAGTCCTCACTTCAATAATCCGGAAGGCGCACATGTTAAGAAAAGGCAACCACTCGGGAGGTTGAGCTAGCGCTGCACATATCTCCTGCGTTAAAATGCAGAGTTCTCTGATCAATGACCTCGCTGAAAGCGGTGTTTCTGTGACTTTGTCCATCATACGGCTTTTCAACATGCTAAACAGTCCTGTCAGCACGAAATATTCGCAAGGAATTTTGCTGTCTTTCATCAGAAGCAGAAACCTCACGGTGTCAGACGTCATCTCAATGTCCTTTTTAAGACTGTGCGGAACTGTCTCGAGAAACAATAAAGCATGACGAGAGTGCCAACCATTTCATTGTTCGATAGTTTCTCGTTGCTCCTACAGGTAGCAATTCACCGATCACAGCGCAAGCATGCCTTTGGCGCGAGGGCATGTCCTAGGGCGTAAGGTCCGCGTTCGAAGAGTTTTTTTGCCGCCTATTGGGTCTACATCCGAGAAGCTCGCTGTAGTATACTGATTTCAAGAAGAGCTATACTACAGGTATTTGGGTAGAAGAAACCACGACCGGTCACAACCTTTGTCATCTGCCTTCTGAAGAGGTCGTACAGGTATTCCAAGAAAAAGCGAAGATTCAGGAAACCGAATTTTGCTTCCCAAATTTTCGTATGACCATGTCCATAAAAACTAGTGAGTACGTATTCGTCGGTTAAGCACGGCTGTCACGCAGCGAAAGTTTGTCGTTTTAAAAAATTAAAAAAACTATGCGACAAGTTGTTGGGCAAAAAGTGCACGTCAGATTAACTAGACTCTATAAAGGGAGCAAGAAATTCTGTCGACGCATTGGCTGCCTTTCATAACGACCCAGAAAAGTAACAAAAATTGTATCTAGCACATGTATATAGTGCATGGGACAAAAGTTTTCGAGACACGAATTTTAGGAAAAAGGTTCATTGCAGCCCCACTCCAGTATATCTAGTCGCCAAATATTGTGGAGAGAGGAAGGAGCATTTATACCTCTAATGCCTTCATACATTGTCAGGCGACTGGGTAGCTATGTGGAGCTGCAATAGACGTTTTTCAGAGAACTCGCGCCCGGAAAACTTTTGTCCCCAGTAGTAAATACTTGTTTGGAAGATGCAGTGCTTGCAACTGCGTCTTTTTTATGTAGGCAAAATGCTAAGGCGCCCGTGTGCTGTGCGATGTCAGTGCAGTTTAAAGTTCCCCGGGTGGTCGAAATTATTCCGGAGCACTCTAATACGGCACCTCTCTCTTCCTTTCTTCGTTCACTCCCTCCTTCATCCCTTCCCTTACGACGCGGTTTAGGTGTCCAACAATATATGAGACAGTTACTGCGCCATTTCCTTTACCGTAAAACGAATTGATATTATTATTACCCCAACAGATAGCGCGCGATGGCAGCTCCTCCTAGGGTGCGTCGATGCCCGCGCATCCGCTTTCAGGGTGGGGACACCGACTCGTTTCGGCGCCATCTTGGTTCTTTCCAATTCGGAGGTGCAGGGCGTGCAGATTAACTATCCGGCAGAAACAAAGGTGCGCGGGCGTCTAAGGGCGATACCGCCGTGATTTAAATGCAAATTTTATGCTTTACCATCTGTTGAGTATTTTGTTTGCATAAACTGCTCAGTTCCAGAGAGGTCGGGCTACACCTTACGCGTGCATCACATCCTGAAGTTGGCAAGATTTGCTTCCGAGGTTAGCCGTTTTTTATTTACTCATTTGACTCGTACACGATATACAAACATTACTGGAATTGTATACTTAGATGAAATTTATTGTTTGCAGTATTTTCTTTAAAAATTTTGTTTCTTATTGTCGGTTAACGGTCAGATTTATAAAACTAGAAGAAAAATAAGGAGACGCCGCGTAACTTCGCCGAAAGCAGCTCAAGTGCTAACGGAAGAGCAAAAAATGCGCAAAGAACAGTCTTCAACAATCGAACACATTTTATTTGTAAAATAATCACCCAATACTTCACGTTATGAGGTCTCAGCGAGAGGTTATCAGGCTAAAATGTAATTGCCTTACTGGAAGCTCCTACCTGCTACAGTCTTGCTTGCTTTGCACACACCTGGCTTTTCTGGAGTGTTAAGCCATCGCAGATAGATGTGGAGCCTTGTGGACACAAAGCACTGAAGAAGTTTTTTGATCACATCTTTGTGCTGACAACATGGGTTTTCTGGCAAGGTTACACTGTTCGCAATAATTTCCTTCAGTGCTTTCAATGGTGTTCTCAGATGGCTCAGATCTTGAGCTTCAGCAAAAGGCTTGAAAGCGCTCTCACATTTAAAAAAAAAGTCCAGCACTTGTCTGCTTGCATAAATTGAATATCTGCCACCTTTAACATATTCTTTTAGTTGAGTAAGGTGGTGTTCCTGTCCAGGATCTCCTGCCACTAGCATGCGCATGCATACACAGCAGTGTTCCACAGTGCGGACATTGGGCTTTAACAAGAAGCCCGCCATGTGGGCGAGCACATCTTCCTCAACAGAAGAAACTTCCTCTATACTTCGTCTCACAAGATGTTTGCAGCACTACGGAAGGTAGAGCTCTCTCGTCCAATCAGGGCTGCAGAAACGCAGAAAATAGTCCCTCGAATATTTGAGGAGTGTATGACTATTAATCAAAACAATAAGCATTGCAACTAAAAACATGATTTGGACAGGTATATTTAAATGGTAGGGAGTGTTTCAATCACTGGTGAAATTACCAGAAAAAGGCCGCACGGACACAGCTCTGCGGAGGCCTGCTGCGAGGTAGTGATGCGTCGCCACTTTCCAACAAGGCGTCGGACGAGTCTGTTGTGTCTCCTGTGTGCTCTACACCGACAGTGCGCTGTTTCCCCAAGCAGGCGAAGCAGGTGGCTTTAAATGTTCTTGAAGCGCTTCGAGTCGAGTGCGGGGGCAGTTGGAGTACAAATGCGCTCATCAAGAGGACGGCAAAGCTCACGCAGGTGAGCGAGCGAACGCTTTACAAGTGGACAACGGAGACGTTGAACGCGGGCCGAGTGTTGTCACCGAAGAAGCGTGCTGGCGGAGGAGGCCGCGAGCGGACGAAGAAGCTGGACGATTTTGACCTGAGCGTGTTGCGAAGGGTGGTACACACCTTTTTCCAGAGAGGGGAAATTCCAACTATCGCGAAGGTGGTTGCGCATTTCGAAGAGGACGAAACGATACCGACCGTGTCCGCAGCGACAATTCAGAGGATGTTGAAGAAACTTGGCTTCCGATATAAGAAGCGCTCTCGGAATGCGATGTTAATCGAAGCGACGCACATTGTGCAGTGTCGCCGCCGGCACCTGCGCCAGATAGCGGAGCTGCGACGCCAGGGTAGGCCTATTTTCTTCACCGACGAAACGTGGGTTAACGCCGGCCACACGCGAAGTCGAGTGTGGAGTGACTGCACCATCCAATCTGCACACCAAGCGCATCGATCCGGACTGTCGACTGGTCTACAAAACCCCAGTGGCAAAGGTGGCAGGCTTATTGTGACGCATTGCGGTAGTGAGCAAGGTTTTGTCGAAGGCGCAGCGGAAGTTTTCCGAGCGAAGAAAAACTCGGGCGATTACCACAAGGAATTGAACGGGGAACACTACGAAAACTGGTTCTCCAGGAGACTTCTCCCACTACTACCACCCGGCAGCGTTATAGTGATGGACAACGCGCCATATCATTCTGTGAAGCAGGATAAAGTGCCGCGGATGAGTAGCCTCAAAAAGGACATACAGGCTTGGCTGTCCGGAAAAGGTGTCGCGTGGAGCAGCGGCATGGTGAAGGCCGAGCTCATGCAGCTTGTCAGCAATGTGAACACAGGTGGGGAGCAATACCGTGTCGACTGCATTGCTAAAGCTGCTGGCCATCTCGTTGTGCGCCTGCCACCGTACCACTGCCAACTGAACCCGATAGAGCTTGTCTGGAGCGACGTCAAGGGTTTCGTGGCCAGCCAAAATAAGACGTTTAAGCTCCAAGACGTCGAGCCTCTGGTTTGGCAAGGCATCACGCAAGTGACTGTTGAGAAATGGAAGAATTACGTGCAGCATATTATCAGTGAGGAAGATGTGATGAGAAAACTGGACCACATCATCGACGATGTTGTTGACCAGGGACCGGCCATTGTTGTCAACCTGGAGGACGACACAACCAGCAGTGCTGAATTCAGTTGTTATGAGGACGATGAGATGATCGAACCCGTTTAACGTGCGTTGCCTCTCGCGCAGCACATGGGCTTGTTTTGCATTTCGCCACCATCGACACTCGGCTGCCTCGGCACGCTGGAGTAAATAAATTTATATGCACATGACACGATTACTGAAATTTACTGCGACGCGACAACAGAGGAACTGATGAGAACAGTACCCTGGTTGTCTCACATATATCGGTGCACACCCGAACCGCGCAGTAAAGGAAGGGATAAAGGAGGGAGGGAAAGAAGAAAGACAATATCTCGGTGGACACCCGAACCCCATCGTAAAGGAAGAGATAAAGGAGGGAAAGAAGCGAGAGAAAACTGAAAATTGAAAGTTGGATTATGAGGAAAGGCGCGGCGCTGCGCGGTGGAACACCTGTGGCTCGGTGCTACTATAAATAGAGGTAGAAAGAAGCCACCTGGACATCAGGTGGATCGAGCCACAGGCGCGTAGGAACACACTAATGTAGTGCGCGCCATCCTGATTGGACGAGAGAGCTGTACCTTTCGTAGTGCTGCAAACATCTTGCGAGACGGAGTATAAGTCAAGAATGAAGTCTCGTCTCTCATCGCTCTCTTCCGACTGGTTGATACTTTGAAACTGTTTGATTTCTGGTGAGAGAAAATCGACAAGGTAGGTGCTGTCATCGATTGTGTATCAAGACGCCGTCGGTACCTTGACGAATTCGCTCACCGACACTATTCTTAGTGCGTTTTTCAGATCATAAGCACTCGGTACAGTACTCATCATTCGTATTCTTAGAGCGTTTTTCAGATCATAAGCATTCGGTACGGTACTCATCATTCGTACTACTGAGAACAGGTGTTCAAGGCAGTCTTGAGCGAGACTTCCAGTCAGCGCAAATGTGTGCCCACGCTCAATAGTAAGAACAGCATGTAGTTTCATTACCACTTCCGTAGACATCGACGCCAGACTGGCATGGCTTCCATACACCCTTGACGCCAATGTTGAGACTCCTGATCACATCTGAAGCAAGACACAGAGTTGATATGGCTTGCTTGTATTTTGCTTCATCGAGATGGCACAAAGCAACTACGGGATGGCCAGCTGTCATGAGCGTGTACCATTGAAGGATAGGCTTAAAGCACCAGGCTGTTGTGTCAGCTTCAGGAGGACGCATTTATTTCAATCCAGAACCGAATGGCTCGTGGTACCTATCTGAATATCTGCACGGCAATGCCAACCTTTATTTTCGTGAAGTGGCCATTTGATATGGGAACATCAGTAAGGTTTGAGGCCACCTGTAGCTGGTCATCTCGCTGCTGCTCAATCACACGTTCAACATGCTGTATGGAAACATGAGCACTTGGTAATTCATACATGGATACAATGTCATCACTAAGGCGCATAGCGTCCTTTCGCACAGGGTGCCCTCTTAGGTATTTGAGGACATGCGCAGGGTCCGGCATAAAGTGAAGTTCCTTTTGTTTATCACAAGGGTGTAGTACACTGCATGTAGTCGCTGAATTTCGTGAGCAGGGGAGATTTAAACCCGCCACATGGCACGGTTTGACGAACACATATCACCTGTTACACATAAAACACGGAGCGATATTTGTGTGCAGAGATGTATCAAGTGAAACACGAAGTCTTTCAGCCTGTCTCCAGAAACATACGCCCGGTGAAGTGGTAGGGGATCACCTGTTTCTATCGGGTGTTCATTCCACCAACCATAAAGACAAGTGCGTGGTTAGCAGGTTGGTCACTCTCTGGATGCGTCGTTGTTCCAAGAAATGCATCACTGCCACGGTCAAGTTCGAGTCCCCTTCTTATTTCCATCTCGATCAAAAATAAAAAAAATCCTTCACAATGTCTTTCATTGCTGCAACCTTTGCTTCAATGATGTCAAATATCTCTTTAAGGACAACGGATTAAAATGACAGAAGTTGAAGCCGCCTACAAAGAGTTCTTCTAGAAGGCAAAGGATTGCCCTGCTCTAACAAAATGTCATAGCCTGCTGAGCCGCAGGAAAACTTGAGCTGGAGAGCCTTCTTCACAGTCTCGGCACTCCACACGCACCTTTTTCTGTTCCGCTTATGCAAGGCAGACTTCTGATCCGCATTTAGATACTTGATGTTTGAAGTCAAAGCAGACGTGTTCTCTTGAAGACGCTTTGTTCGTTTTGCTTCTTTCTTTAGTTTCTTCTTTGAACGTAACAGCTGGTCATTGAGTGCAGTATTCTTCTTTTGCAAGCCCTGCAACTTCTTGATCAGCTCGCTTGGTTGCAGAGAAAAGACATCAGCGGACTGCGTCACTCTCTTGCACTGCTCAGCAATATCGGAGTCACTACTGTCAAAAACCCCTTGTTCAATAGACGAACACTCTGAAGCATCGACGACAAGGGTCTTGGGCAGTGTTCGCTGACACGGAGGCTTTTTATGGCTGGGCCGAGCTGCAAAAGTGAAAATTACAAATATCGATAATTATGGAAATGCTGTATATCTAAATCCACCTAGCTTAAGCTTCGAAGCTTGTGTGCAGTTAGTGCAGACTCAGTATCTAAACACAGACAAGTGGCTAAAAAATGAGGACAACACTTTTAAGAAAAAAGTCATAACCAATGAGAGAAATAAGTTCGTAAAAAACAATGAATCCACCCTGAAAGCAGCGACGATCCACAGAGCTGGTTGGCCATCAGAGCCACGTGATTAAAGAACTGGCAATGAGAACACAAAAAGTGCATATCATAGGAAGCACAAGACTCCTGCTGCTAATAATTTGTGATACATTTGACCTAATTAAAGACTGAATATTCAGTGAGTCAAATGAAGTAATCAAATATACGCCTGCATATTACAAACACGCGTGTAAGTTCAGCCGAACATCTACATAATGAGCAATGCATGCAACGCGACATATGCACACTCCATGTGCAAAGCTTAAATGAGTGCAGTCTACGGAAAACAAACAGGAGAAGCTCGCACGACTGCGACCTTTAGAAAATTTTTCACAATAGAAAAAGATAAAAACATAACAAATATATGTTTCCGTTCGCTTGAAATCGAAGAGGGTAGGCAAGACATTCCACTGGAGCAGCCGTCGTCCATCCAGACTAAGATTTAATTCATATTGATCCTACTCAAAGTGGAGCTGTAAGAATGAAAAACGAAGCACAGCATATCATTGAAAGATGAGGCGGCAAGCAGAATCGTAAGGTACTTTCTTCACACAAACCCGAGTCGACGAACAAATAAACCCCTCATGCCTATCGAGATCAATACACTAACTCGGAACCAAACCGATTTTATAAGCGCTTCGATACTTCTAGACAGAAAAAAAATGGGCAGTTCACACGCCTAGAATAAACCTACGCCGCTGCAACGAGTCAAACACGGCGATCACACCATACTGCACCGTAATCGCTACAAAAGTCACGCCAACATGTGCATGCTGCTGTATTGAGATGAAAAGCAACAGAAAAGGGCGCTATTCATAACAACGTATCACAAAATCTAAAGTCTTTCCTCGCATATCTTAGTTGTATCCGTCGGTTCCCAGCCGTCGGGTTTTACTTGCGCTGCCCATTTCTTTCTTCGTTCAGCATCGCGGGGGAAACGAAATACCCGCTGCCCTTTCGCGCTCGATTTTTTGCACAGAGAGGCAAAACAGCCCGTCATGTTTCGTTAACAAGCCCGCACATCACAAGGGACCACACAAAACACGGCTCTCGCACCACAACACTACAAAGACAGCAAATAGAACGCAACGCGCTTCCGTTCAGCTCGACAGCCGGCGGGATAGAACATGGCGCAAAGGCGGCGGAGAGAGGATAAAAGTGTGTCCCCACCCTGCAAAGCGGCGCTGGCATCGAGGCGACCCGCCGTGGTGGCTCAGTGGTTGGTTAGGGCGCCCGACTACTGATCCGGAGTTCCCGGGGTTATAACACGACCGCGGCGGCTGCGTTTTTATGGAGGAAAAACGCTAAGGCGCCCGTGTGCTGTGCGATGTCAGTGCACGGTAAAGATCCCCAGTTGGTCGAAATTAATCCGGAGCCCTCCACTACGGCACCTCTTCCTTTCTTCTTTCACACGCTCCTTTATCCCTTCCCTTACGGCGCGGTTCAGGTGTCCAACGATATATCAGACATATACTAATAATAATAATAACTTTATTTGCATCACACGTACATGATGCCGGAGGCCAGCAGAAAAAGCTGTCATTAAGGCAGCTTGACAAGGCCGCAGGCCCCCACATTGGCAACTACAGGTAGCGGTCAGCAACCACAAAACAAATGCATGAAAGTGTGAAACCGCAAACAAAAGCTGTACATTAAAAAAAAGGAAGTTTCCACGAAAACCTGAATGCAACAAGAGGGCACACACTTTCAACAAATCTCATCTGCGCCTTTCCTTTCCCCACAAAACCAATTAATATTATTATTAATATTATTATTATTATTATTATTATTATTATTATTATTATTATTATTATTATTATTATTATTATTATTATTATTATTATTATTATTATTCATCGAGGCGCCATAGCAGGAGCTGCCGTCGTGCGCCATATCTGTTGGGGCAGTGGCGTTCATTGCGAGGAGAAGGAGGGGGGAGTGGCTTTAGTGGGCGCTGACTTCCTACTCGGTTTTATTTATTAATGCTTCTGTGTTTTTTCGCTCACGGCGGATGCCGGCGACATCAGCTATTATGCGACACCAGGCCCTTAACGCTGTCGCATTAAAAAAATAAAATAAAACTTAAGCTTCGCCTTTAAGAGCCGTCACGCGACAGCGTGTTGCAGCATTGCCATGGGGTTCACGCAACGCCATCCTCCGTTCGGTGTGACGCTTTGCCCATTGGACAATTTAAAGAAAGGAAATGAGCGCCGTAAGACAAGGAACATAATATGAAAATTGATTTTAAGGACAGGAAATGACGCCTGTCTCAAATATCTCTATAGACACCCAAAAAACGTCGTAAGAGGACGAATATTTCCGACGAGCGATGCCAATTACAACTACGCGTTCGGGTAAACAATTTAGCTGCTTGTAAAGGGGGTGGACGTCATTAGAAGTCATTGTATGAAGCGCAAACCGCATGATGTATGATAACGGCACCAAGAAATAAACGCAAACACGTTCATTTTCCCTGCCTTAATTTCCCGGTAAAGAGTACTGTCGCGTTTTTCGTGTGTTTGTCGTAAGTAGAAATCGCCACGCTCAAAATCAGGCAAGTTAAAAGAGTTCGACCGCCAATGAATCCACCCGCACTTCGTTCTTCCTCAAGAAGGCATCAAAATGAGCGCATGTAGTTGGCGCAGCCATGCTGGTCACGGTCTTCAAGCATTTCTAATAAAGAAAAAAAGAATAACCACTTTAGAGAGCAATGACGCTGTATTAATCTAGCTGCCTTAAATTGTTAATCGTATTTTGAACTTTACTTAAGAATAATGCGCGAATGAACGTGCATTGTTATTTTTTTTATAAACACTTGTTTTACCAGATTGAAAAGTTGTTTTTGAAACTAAAGACCCTCCGCGGTGGCTCGGTGATTAGACCGCTGAGCCAAACACGGCTAAGGCGGCGGCGTTTCGTTGGAGGCGGTGGTGGTGGTAGTGGTTTTATTAAAAAAATAATAGTAAAAAGGAAAGAAAAGACTCTGCTAGCCCCGGCATCTGCCATCGAACTGAAGCACCTGAGCTGGGGCAGCGGAAATAAAGGATAGCAGGCAGAATGGAGAAATGAAAGGAAGTAGGTGAGGGGACAGGAAGAGAGGATAGGAGGAGAAGTAATACAAACTATTTATACAATAAGAAATATGGCCAGGTAGTGCGCGTGATTAGTTCATGTTGGAGAAATTAAAACTCGCACAGGACTGTGTTGGCTACCACTGGAGTGGGGCGTTGAGTTATTAATCGTTCGAGGTGAAACTCGCGGAGCGTTCCGTCGCTGCCTGTGACTACCTGACAGAGAACAGAGGGGACGTCAAGGCCGTGTGTTCGAAGAATGCACACAGGCAAACCAAAGTTCGCTCACGAATGCGGGCACTGCCCTGAGGCCACAATAACACCTTGATGGAGTCTGGTAGTATGCCCTGCGCCCTATAGGCCGCAACCATATCACGACGACCATCGGAGAACGCGGCACAGTGAAGGAGCAGGTGTTCGATTGTTTCCACTCCACCGCATCCGTCACACACATCACTCGTCGCGATTCCATGACGCTTCCGTCGTTCCCCGTGGCCACGTAGCCAATGCGCAGAAGAGAGGATAGGGGGAGAAGTATTATGTACAAACTATGTACACAATATGAAATGTGTCCAGTTTGTGCGCGTGATTACTTCATTTTAGAAGAATTAAATCACACACGCGCACAGTATGTGCTGGTTACGCAGTGACCGAACGCTCAGCGAGTTCTACCTTGAACAATTAATAACTGGACGCCCCATTCCAGTTGTAATCAACACAGTGCTGTGCGCGTGTATGATTTAATTCCTCTAAAATGAACTAATCACGCGCACGACCTGGACGCATTTCTTATTGTGTAAATAGTTTGTACATATTACTTCTTCCCTATCCTAATTGCTTTTGGGGGGAAGGAAGTCGCGCAGTATCTGTCTCATATATCGTTGGACGCCTGAACCGCGCCGTAAGGGAAAGGATAAAGGAGGAGTGGAGAGACGAAAGGAAGAAAGATTTGCCGTAGTGGAGGGCTCCGAAATAATTTCGACCACCCCGGTATCTTTAACTTGCAATAAAAATTGATTTTCGAGGAAAAGAAACCGGGTACGACCTCACCAAATCCCGCCGCACGAGACCAGGCTGCGGCTGGGGCTCCATCTGCTGGAAGCGAGCGCGCCCAACTCCGCGGCGCGCCGCAGCAATGCACCACAGACAGCGGCGACGCTGATGCTGAAGCCAGCCTGGTCCCGTGGCGCACCATCACTACCAAGACGCAGCGGCGTCGGAGAGCTGCCCTGGAGCGAGCCGCGGCTGCCGGGGAGGTCCCGTCAAGCCTGGTGGGGACGGTGCTGTTTCCGCCGGCGAACCGGGGCACCGCCTTCACCAGGGAGCAAAGCTGGGAGTTGACCGAGGAGATCGGATCCCAGCCGGGCGTGCTTGCCGTCCGGGTAAACATGCGGCGGAATGTGGTCGCAGTGGATGCGGGGAGCAGCGATGCTCTCCAGTCCCTGCTAGCCACAGCCGTCATCCGCGGCGTGTCGGTCTGCGCCAAGGAGCCTCCTCCTCGGAACCAAAGCTCCGGCCTTGTCTTCGGTGCGGACGGGCGCAGGACGGCGGAGGAGCTGCTGCCGGCGGCGGAGTCAACGGTGCCGATGATGTCGGCGTCTCTGTCGGGCAGCACACTCGCTCTCCGTTTTGCGGAACCGACACCACCAGCGTTCATCACCATATTCAAGCGCAGGCACGCGGTCCGCCCCTGCCGTCCCGGGCTGCTCCAGTGTCTCAAGTGCGCTAGCCTGAGGCATGACATAGAGGTGTGTCGTGCTCCTGCCTGATGCACGCGCTGTGGCGGGCCGCACAAGCCTGGTACCTGCGCGAGCAAGCCCCGCTGTATTAACTGCGGGGGGCGGCACGCAGCCAATGACCCAGCGTGCCCGCTCTGGCAGCGAGAGCGTCACCTGGCCACTTTAATGGCCACATTCATGCACCAACGTCCAGGCGGGTTGTCCGAGCCGTTGTCCAGGCTGAAACAGCGGCCCCAGCCCTGCAACATCAGCAGACGCCGCGCGCGCTTCCTTATTCGCAGGCCGTCAGGGGAACACCCCAGCAGCAGCAGCCACCGAAGCAACGGCGGCGCCGGCAGCGGCAGCGGCGATCCGGTTGCCCGGCGTCCCGTACAGGGCGGCCCGAGCCTGCGGCCGCTTCTCATGGCCAGCCTCCAGACGCACGGGACGCGGAGATCGCGCGTCTAAAGCTGGCGTTGCGCGCCCTCAGAGCACTTTTCCCGGAGGGCACCAATAGACAGCTGGCTTGCTTAGAAGCAGCGGGTGCTCCCGCACAGATAAGCCAGCATGATGGCTAGCCGCCGGACTCTCTCCCGCATACCATCCATCCTGCAGTGGAACGTGCGCTCACTTGCGGCGCGGTACGCAAAATTCAATTTCGCATCACACAGGATTCGCTGGAAGTTATCGCGCTGCAGGAGACGTACGTACGTTCACATGACGGGGAGCCCCAGTTGCGGCTACCTGGCTACATTGGCTACCACTCAGCCACCACGTGCGAGGAACCCACCAGTGAATCAGTGCCCAGTTGTGACACATCTCATCGCCCCGGGAAATCAAGGTGCGCGATATACGTGGGGCAGGACGTCCAGCATACCCTCGTCGGCTCGGCGGCGGCGACATCTGAGGCCCAGGAGTGCGTGGTGATGACAGTGCCCATCGGTGGTGTTGTCACGTCGGCGGCCAGTGTTTATGTGCGCCCAGCTGTCGCGTGGAACGCGCTGTGTTTTCGTGCTGTGTTTTCGTGCTGTGCCCCGCGCCAAATCATTTTTGGTGATTTTAACGCCCACCATAGTGCGTGGGGCAGTGCGCGCCACTCCGCGCGTAAAGACGACCTGCACGACGCAGCAACGCAGCTGGGGCTCACCCCCTTGAACACCGGCGAGCCCACCTTTCGACGACGCGGAACAACCGGCTCCTGCATCGACGTTGCCTTCACATTTAGAGGCATCGAGGCGACATGGCGCCAATCGCTACTCTCTGGGGGTCGGATCATTACTCCATCCTAATCGAACCCACTGCATTGGAGGAGCGCCCCAAACGTGCCTACACCATTACCAACTGGAGTGCGTTAAGGCGGGCGGTCGACGAGGCGGCGGCCACTGGCGCAGATTTCTTTTCAAGTCTAGTCTTAAGCGCTCTCGCAGCCACCCAACGATCAGAGGTATAGGCATGGCAGCCCACACCTGATGTGAAGCTGCTCAATCTGCGCGATAAGAGAGATCGCGCAGAACGACGGGCGCGACTGCCTGACAGAGCCGCCGACTGGACTGTCTACAACCGCTCTGACGCAGCAGCGCGCCGCCACGCCAAGCTATACCGCCGGCAGTGGGCTTCGCTATGACAAAAAATGGAGGAAGATGTCAGCTCGTGGAAGCTGTTTGACACCCTACGGCGCATCACCGAACCACAGGCAAAGCGTCAACCGCTGGCCGCCTTCGCAATCTCCAGCGGGCTCAGCTTTGTAGAGTTGGCAGAGCGGTTTGCCGATCGATTCGCGCCGCCCAGCCCCGCAAACGCCGCTAACATAGCTGCCCCTGAGAGCCCCAGAAGCGACGCCAGTCCCTCGCCCGTCGCCTCGGAAGGTCCATGTGATGCGCCGTTCACCGCGGCGGAACTGAACAATGCGCTGCAGCGCTGCTGCCGCCGGTCGACACCCGGACCGGACGGGGTGACATACCAGATGCTGCAAAACCTGGATGCGCAGAAACGACAGATCCTCCTACAGCAGATCAACCTGGTGTGGGAACGCCGGGAGCTACCGGAGGATTGGCGAACCGCGGTTGTTTGTCCCATCCGAAAAGCAGGGCGCCTACCTATGGAGCTGAGCGGATACCGGCCAGTGGCATTAACATCGGCGACAGGTAAGCTCATGGAGCATATGGCGTTGCAGCGTCTGAACGAGCGGGCTGCGGAGGCTGATTTGTAAGACGAGCGGCAGACGAGTTTCCGTGGGATGCGGTGCACGGCTGAGTCTATATCGGACGTTGTTACAGCGCTGGAGCATGACAGGGCGGCAGGCCAGGTTGCGCTGCTGCTACTACTGGACGTCTCGGGCGCTTTTGACAACCTTCACCGCGCACCAATTCTCGATGTGCTTGAGGGGGCTGGTGTGAGCGGGCGCCTTTTCCGATACGGTCATGGCTTCCTGAGCGGGCGCACCACACGCGTACGAGTAGGGGGTAAGCTCTCCAAGCCTCGCCCAGTGGACATGGGCTAGCTGCAGGGCTCTGTCCTATCGCCATTTCTGTTAATGTGGCCATGTCGGTGGTGCCGGCCTCCCTTCCCACAAGCGGCCCACACCATGTGTACATGTCCATATATGCAGACAACATATCTCTGTGGTGACGGGGACCACCGGGCGAGGCCTTCCGCGTGCGGGGGTGCCTTCAGGGAGCCCTGACCGCAATTGATGCCAGCTTGCGCGGCCTTGGTCTGTCGCTGAGCGCGGACAAATCGGTGGCCACCCTGCGTTTCGCGCTCGCGCGCGCACTTTGCGCCACTGTCACTGGACGGGACTCCGATTGCTTGGCGTAAATCGGTGCGGTACTTTGGCATGGACATCGACCTTTCATTCCGCCCCGAGGCGACCAAGGCCTGTCTGCAGATGAAGAGGATAACCGCCGCCGTGCACAAGCTCACCGCTCGAGACCAGGGCATCTCCCAGCAAGCTGCGCTGCGCCTATGCAATGCCCCAGCTTTGGGGGCGGTGCTTTTTGCGCTGCCGCTCGTCACGTTGCGCAAGCCGTGCTGGAAGAAACTCGAGCTTCAGCACCGCAAGTCCCTGCGCGTGTGCCTAGGCCTGCCCGAAAACTCGCCGTGCGCCGCTACGTTGGCCGAGGCAGGAGCGTGGCCACTTGAGCTCCAACCAGCGCACAGGGCATTGAATCACATCGACCGGCTTCACCGCGCACCGGATAGCGGCTCGCTGCTGCAGCGTATGCGCTCGCACCCGCGCTCACGAATGGGCGCGGCGCTGCTCGAGTATGAGCAATTGACACAAGGCCCACCCCCCCTACGTGTCCTGAGCGCCCTGGCCTGCTGCCTCGGAGGTACAGCGAGAGATCGACGGCATTGCGGGGAAGCGGAGCACACCCATCTGTGCTGTGCAGCAGCTGGCCAGAGCCGTCATACACGAGGAGCTCCAGGACCATCTCCTCGTTTACACGGACGGCTCAGTGGCCCGCGACAGCTGCTCCCTTACTGCGGCGGCCACCATCCCCGCCCTGCGACTGCACAGCCAGCAATACGCAACCTTCCTGGGCTCCTCCACCACGGCGGAGTTGATGGGGATCCGGCTCGGGCTGGACCTGCTACTCACCCTCGGCCCTCCGCCGCCCAGGAGTGACCGAGTGACCGAACGCTTCGCGTGTTCTATCTTAGCGATTAATAACTGGACGCCCCACTCCAGTTGTAACCAACACAGTGCTGTGCGCGTGTGTGATTTAATTCCTCTAAAATGGACAAATCACGTGCACAACCTGAACGCATTTCTTATTGTGTAAATAGTTCTTACATATTACTTCTCCCCTTATCCTCTCTTCCTGTCCCCTCACTTCTTTCATTTCATTTCTCCATTCTGCGTGTTATCCTTTACATCCGCTGCCCCAGCTCAGGTGCTTCAGTATCGATGGCAGATGCCGGGGCTAGCAAAAATCTTTTCCTTCTTTTTTGCTATTATTTTTAATAAAACCACTACCACCACCAATACTCTTTCCCTCCCTCCTTTATGCCTTCCTATACGGCGCGGTTCGGGAGTCCGCCGAGATATGTGAGACGGTTACTGTGCTTTTCGCGCTCGCCGCGCCATCTGGCATGCAGTCACACCGCGCGGCTGGCCACCACCGCCGTTTGGTATGACGTCACACCGCGTTCCTCGTCGTTGCGCTCGCCTCCGATCGCTACGCCAAATGCGTCGCGTGCCTGATAACATGTCGGAGGATTGAAAAGGAGAGCTCGCGTGCACCGCGACCACTGTTGTGTCGCCTTTAATGCGACAACATAGCAAGAAAATCGTACTTACCTGAACTTGTAATGAAAATTAACGAAGGCTAGACATGCTAGGCCTTAGCTTTCGCTACATATATCCTGGCGTAGCCCATCTAAGCCACTCCCAAATTTTTTCTCCCTCTCCATCCGTAGTCACTGCTGCGCATGCGCCACTAGCAGCACCGAGCCGCAGGTGTTCCGGCGGTGCGCTGCGCCGCGACTTTCCTCAAAATCCTACTTTCAATTTTCAGTTTTCTCTTTCCTCTTTTCCTCCCTCCTTTATCCCTTCCTTTATGGTGCGGTTCGGGTGTCCACCGCGATGTGTGAGACGATTACTGTGCAATTTACTTTCCTTAAAAACCAAACCAAACCGGTGAGCCGACGGCGTTCATAGAGTTCATTGGCGCTGAAAACTTTGCAAAGAGCGTTCGAAAGAAAAGGCGCACAACCGGCTCCATGGGTCAGTGGAGACCTGAATGTCGCTTTCCATTTGTATATCCTGGATTAGCGGGGCTAATCCACGTTAACTTTTTTCTTTATTGGGGCAGAACGGCCCTAAAGGAATCGAGCGAAACTGCTCAACCTGCAGTCAGGAAAACTTTCCCTTTAAAGATTGCTGACGGTTTAACTCTGGTCAAACCTACTGTGTACGCGATAGCTCACCCCAAAAAGACGTGACTTTGCTCCCGGCTTGTCGCTGTCGTTTCTCCGCTTCTTGACGGCGTCGTTTCGGCTGGCCGTTCCTATTGTTCTGGCGACTCAGTTGCATGCCAATTGGCATTCCTGTATTTTATGGCTTTTTGTCTACTCGCCTTATACCACGTGAAAACTTCGGGATTTGGCGACGTGTATTAGAGCAGTCGCCGTTGATATCCGTCGCAGCATACAAGCAGACATTCGGCTTTTTTACCCATGGTTCATCTCAAGAACGACCGCTTAACATCCTCTGTTTATAAAATGGCCGAGCAATGACGCGCCTCTGTTGCCCAACTGCGCATGCGCAACGCACCTGTAGCTACATCGCATGCGCGACGCACCCATCGAGGCTGCGGCGTCGGCGTTGGCAGCGCATCTCTGATGTCACGGGGCGCGTACCTGGTGCCCGGCGCATGCGCATTAATGGCTCCGTCTCGGACCGGTGACCTTGGCTTTAAATAGCGTAGTGAAGCTATTGTTCAAAGAAATGCCCGAAGCCTGCATTGGAACCTGATCCTCCGTTTTACCAGCCCAGCGTTCGAACCACGTAGCCGCAGGGGAGGGTACAGTGGACGGCTAAATTATGATTCGTTATCAGGAAATGAAAGGCACAGAACCGGTCCCACTTCTTGGTGGATACCTCAACCGCATTGTGAGTTAAAGGAGGAAGGGTGGAATGGAAGAGGAAAGAGAGAAGGGGCCGTAGTAGAGGTATAAGGAATAATTTCGACCACCTGGCTATCTTTAACATGCACTGATATCGCAAAGCACAGGAGCGCCTTTTGCATTTTGACAGTAGAGAGCTCAAAGCATCAGGCGTGAATAACAGATGCGAGAGATGAGGTGGTGCAGCTGCGGAATAATTCCACCACATGGAGTTTCTTAAATATAAGTTATGGCGCACAGCACACGCGCGTGTTTTAAGAGTTGTAGCTCTTTGTGCTACATTTACTGTTTCAGATCCAGAGCAAACTTTCTATAGCTACTCTATCTAGCTTGAGGTACGTGGCGAGTCACAATAACTCGAGCCTTCAGATTGGTTATTGTTAAAAAATTGTAAATAGGGACGTTTAATGTCCCCAAGTGACACATCAGCTTTGAGGAACTAAGTAGTGGAAGACTCTCCAGGTCTTTACGTGTGGTGACATCGCACAGCACACAGAGAACATTTGCGTTTTGCGTCATAGAGAAGCTGTCACAGCTGCCGAGATCGAACACGGGTCCCTCGGCTCAGTAGCCGAGCGCTCTAATCACTGAGAAACCGTGGCGGTGGTATTAAAGCGAAAGAATAAAACAGAGGACACTTAAGCTGCGCCATGAAGCGTGGAACGCGACAGCGTGTTGTAGCACTGCCAGGGAGTCCTTAAACGCCATCGCCCGTTCGGCGCGACGCCTTTCCCGACGCACATACGATGAAACAGATGCGCAGGGCGGGAAACCACGTCAAAGCGCTGCCAGACGCGCGTTGAAACACGCGGGACTCAAGTTGGAGTCGTAGTTCGTAGGCACATCGTTCTCGATAAACCCGATCCCACGAATGAAAGCATAGCTTCCGCACCAAACGGACGGGCAGCAAACCGCAAGCTGGTGAACGCTCCTTGGATACGGGCTGCGTTGTTCTCTCCTCCCCGCGTGATTCCTGCGTACAAGGCCCCACTGCGCCCGAACAGCGGCTCCTCTATATTAAAGCGAAAGCTTTACTACGCCGTCCAGCGAGCCATTTCGGCTCATGCCGTATGTCGGCTGCGGTGTTGCCTAGTAACACAGCAGCCGCGCTCCAACACATGCCGCCGCCGTCGACAACACTGTCGTCGCCGCTCGCTCCACCAGATGTGGTCCGATGGGGTAAAGGCGGAGCGGCGTTCAGAGGCCGGGTGAGCGAACGCGCTTCACATGCGCTCCGCAAACTTTGTGCTTTACGACGAGATTTACTCATCCCAGCCGCCTGAAACTATTGCCATCATCCTCCGCTTCTCGTCAGAAACCTGCCGATGCCAACCTTTCCTAATTTGGACCACCGCATTAAGGGGCAAATCTATATCTTTTCATCACCCCACTAAGCTGAGGCTAAGCCTCGCGGCGCAGCAGCCGACTATACCGAACGCCACTAGAGACGCCGCTCGGACCACCGGCGCGTCGGCGCCTCGACGGCGGCATGGAACCCATTGTAGTAGAGGGAGAAGACATAAATTCCTCGGAACTTACCTCTACTAACGGCTGGCAGTCAGCGCACGACAAGCGTCCCCAGCAGCACAAGTAATTGGCCCAACATTGGAGCCGCATTGGCAAAGGCCGGCCCTACAAAGGACCAGGATGGGACCGACCTGTTGCAATATTGAGCCGATGACCTGTGCTGCTTGGGGTAGCTCCAATCGCAAATCCCCTCCCATCTTTACTCCGAATTTGCCTCAAGCCCCGGCCGGGCGCCAGCCCCGGCCGACCTAACTGTCTTCCCTACGCCACCCTAAGCTTCCCATCGACGACCGTAAGATCATCCTCCTTCCCCGTGGTGGCCTGAACCATCCGACCGTAAACGGCGCAGTGCTTCGCGATGCCATTCTGCAGGCAGCCCGCCTCAGACCTCAAGAGGCCAAGCCCGACAGTCATCAACACCCTCCAACATTTCATCCTTGTCAACACTCCCGACCCGGAGCGCAGAATCCGCAACCTCGACATCAAGTCCATACTGATCAAAGGCACCACATACGAAATACACTCCTACCAAGCGGCACCGGAGGACTGCGCCCACGGCGTGATCCAAGGGGTCCCTCTAAACCACTCATACGGAGACATCAAGGACCGTCTCAGTCACGAGCGAAACCCTCCCATCCTCGACTTTAGACGCATGGGCTCGACAGAGTCCATCATCAGCCTTTTCGAACTAGACTGGGTACCCAAGCACGTCTACTACTCATCTGTACTCTATAGGTGCTAAATCGTCAAAAAGAAACCCGAGCACTGCCGTTACTGCGGCGCACCCGGCCACCATGCGGATGTGTGCCCGGCTCCCAAGCAACGCCGCAGTCCCGGCTGCGAACAAGTCGCACACTCTGAGCACCACTCCTGCACGCCGGAATGTAAGGTCTGCGGTAGAGCACACCTGACGGGGGACGGAACGTGCAAGGCGCGCTCCGCACCCCATACCTCGTCAAAAAGAGGTACTGGAATGCCAAGCGAGCCGCCGAGGAAAACGCCAGCCAGACTCTCCCCAGTCAGGCTCCACCCCAACACCGCAGCCGCTCCACGACCCGCAAGCCCCAGGCCCCGCCGCTCACATCGAAGTCCTTACCGGTGCTGCAGCCTGCCGCACCAAAACAGCCGTCCACCCCTAACAGACTCAAGGCCCAGTCTCGCTCCTGGACTGGAACCAGGGCACCACCACCTCCAGTCCCACCGAGAACACCTGCCCAGGCACCCGGCCGCTGCACCAATTAGGTGAGCTGGGAAGGCGTAGTTTCCCACGCCTCCGCCAACCCCCTCAATGAAGAGCTGTTGCGTGTCCGCGCGCAGCTCGCTTCCCTAAAAACCACCAACCTCCTCCTCTAGGCACCGCTGAATGCCCACCAGCAGGCACAAACCCCTAACCCTACACGGAACCAGCTGCCCCGGCTGCTCCTACCCCCACCCTTCCACCACCACCTCTCCCTAACTCGCCAACCGCCGGCCAAGAATCGGGCCGCATCACCCACTACCTCCCTGTCCACACCAACCCCGACAGAGGAAACGCCAGCCCAGCCTCCCAATTTCGAACAACTCCTGGAGGCGAGAATTCAGGCCGTGGTGCAGACGGCCATCCAGGCGTTCACAAATCAACTAGCCAACCTCACTACTCGTTAGACGAATTTTCTATCCGTTTGCCGAGCGATTTAAGGAGCAAGAGGATCACCATGCGACAGCCTGTGCTGCCGTGCGGCCTAAAAACACAGCCCGGCTTCACATCGTCTCCAACTCCTCTACGGCAAACGACAGCTTCAGTGATGGTGAGACCACGCACAAGCCTCACCATCTGGCTGTGGAACTGTCGAGGCTTAGGGTCCAATCGGGGGCTGCTTCCCCAGTTCCTAGCTCTAACAGGCGGCCCCGACGTGCTCGCGCTGCAAGAGCCCTCCAATCCCCTCACCCTACCCAGCAACGTGCCCATCGTCCCCTTTTCTCCTACGCCCCCTCGGGTTGCGTTTCTTGTACGCCGTGCACTCACTACTATCGCCCATCCCTAAGGCGTCCCAGAAATTGATCGTGCAGAGGAGGTTGCACTTAGGAGAATCCGGGTCGGGGTTGCCCTCACACCAGCCATAATTCGGAAGTGGCCTCAGTACCGAGAATATTTTCCTCGGACATGGTGTCCGATATGTAAACACGAGGACTTTGAGGCCGACATTAATTATTTACTGTGGGACTGCGCAGCTCTCAAGCCTACAAGGATCCGGCACTTGATGGTAGCAGGTCTTTCACCAAGGAACCCTGCTTCATACATTGCCTGAACAGAGGGACTATACCATGGTTCCCTACTGGACTTCATCAAATCAGCTAACCTTTTTTCATTCTTTTAATGTCTACTACATCATTCCTCACACGTTCATACATCATTGATGCCTTGGGGCAATAAATTTCGCTTAAAAAAATAGATCATCTCCTCATCGAACTCGCGCCGCAGCGCGCTCGGGATACAAGTCTCCTCATCCTCAACCTATACAGCCACCCCCTCCTCCCATGAGGCGCAGGGTATGTCTCGCAGCTAAGCAGGCCGGCTTCTCCTTTCTCACAGACCCCACCACCCCTACTCGCACCGGGAACAGCGTCGGCGCAGGCACTACTCCTGACCTCACCTTCAGCCACCGCCTCCCTCACACTGCGTGCTGCAACACCCAGGAGAATATGGGTAGTGGTCACTACTTTATCGAGATTCTCCTACAAGCAGGCCCTACAAGCAGACCCACTCGTGATGCTACCATCAAGAAGTGGGACTTGTTCCGCACCTCCCCAGCAGCCCGCACTCTACACACAATCTCAGACATATCAACTTGGTGCGACCAACTCCAGCTTGACGTCCGCGCCCATACTCGCCAACTCCCAGAGGACTGTCCTGCAGACGCGATCGATTCCCACCTCCTGCACCTATGGGAGGCCAAGGCTGGTCTCGAACGGAGGTGGTGGTGTCAGCGCTGAAATAGAACCCTCAGACGCCCGCTGACCCGGCTCAACAAGGAGATTGATATGCATGCTGCAACTCTGTCTCGTGAAAATTCGGAATATCTGTGTAACAAGCTGGACGGCAACATGAGCCTGCCTCAGACCTGGCACCTATTCCGCCATCTCATTGATTCGACTCAGTCCAAGACACAACAGAAACACAGCATCATAAAGCTCATACACATATGCGAGGCCCCCCCCGCAGGAACTCCTCGAGGAGCTTCGTGATATCTACTTCCCCGCATATACCTCCACAGAGCACCCTGACTACACAGGCTCCCCAAACGACCTTCTCGGCCAACCGATCACCGAGGCGGAAGTGAGGGCAGAACTTCAGCACCTCAACGAGTCGTCAGCTCCTGGCCCCGACGGAGTGCACAATAAGGCACTCCGCAACCTCGAGTGCTTCGTTTCATCCTGGCAAGTCGTCTACGCAGCGTCTCATTCCGACGCTCTCGAGAATTCGAACCGGTCTCTTCCGAAGTTGGAGTCACTCCGGGACGTGGCACTTCTTTTAGCCGCATCTTCGTTACCACGCTTCTCAAGTCGTGTGGCGCGTTCTCCTGGCGTCACTTGTGCGCGTTGTTCTTCCTCGCTTCGATCTGTCGTCTCTTTCGCGTTCTCCATAACGGCTGCAAAACACACACACACACACACACGCACGCGCACACGCACACGCACACGCACACACACACACACACACACGCACACGCGCACACGCACACGCACACACACACACATGAAGGAAGTCTCCCGGTTTCCCGCAGAGCTTACAAGAAGAAAGGAATTGATCGGGGTAGCGGGCATGAAGGAGAGTAGGGTAGGGAGCAGTTCTGGTCTGCAGTCGGCGACAGTGGGAGGCCTGCGTTAAGGTTAGGAAGGGAGGCGGCGGTGCGTAAACGTGCCGGGTATCTCGGTAGTAGTTAAGAATATCTGAACGTAAGCAGACGCTCCAAGAATGGTGGAGGACGCCAAACTCCTGCCCGGAAACTGAGACTTTGGGTGAGGGAGTGGACCTCCTTGTTACTCGGGAGGCATGCGTCTGCGGGGGTCCAGATAAGGGTTACGGGGTGGGTGGAGTGCCAGAATCGTAGGAGCCGAGCCGCGGTGCCGGATAACAGGACTCTGGCGAAGTTGGATAGAGCGGATTTTCAGTTGAAGATACTTTTAGTGGCAGAGATGGAGATGAGAGCGAGTGCGATGGCCAATTCCTCTGCAATTTCCGATGAGTCTGTGGTTATGCATCCTGATGCTTTCAGCCGGGCCTGAGAATTAGCGACGGCGAGAACCATGCGGGAGCCCGACGAGTACGCTGCCTCATCCACGTAGGCTACCTCGGGATTGTTGCCGTAGAGCTTGTGCTGGGCTTTGGCGCGGCCTGTCCTGCGTTCTCCGTCTTGCTCGGGGTGCATGTTCGTAGGAATTGGAAGGATGATGAGATGGGAGCGTTGGTCTGGAGGTAGGGGAACCTCCTCGGTAGGATGGATGATCGGGGTGATGCCTAGCTGTCAGGGTAGAGTGCGGCCTGCCGCGGTACTCGACAGGCGAGTCAGCTGTGCTGTTAGGGTTTCTTCTGCCAGCTCCTCAAACATGTGGGTACCGAGGTTGAGGAGCCGGGTAGTAGAGGTGCTGGAGGGTAGGCGGAGGGCAACGTTTGTGCAGCTCCTGAGGAGCGCGTTGATGCGATCCTGCACCTTCTGCTTTAGGGGAAGGTAGGGGAATGAGTACGCATTGCGGCTCGTGATGTAAAGCTTTAATGAGGCGGAGAGTGTTCTGCTCTCGCAGACCCGTGCGCCAGTTCACCAGGCGTCGAATGAGGCGGGTGGCTTGCTGGGCTTTGGTCTGGAGAGTTTGGATGGCATTGCCTTTCGCGCCATGGGTGTGAAGGACGTGGCCCAAGATGCGAATCTTGGATACCAGGGGAATGAGGTGGTTTCCTAGAGCGAGTGAGATGAGAGGGTTGGCGGGGTAGTGCGGTCTGGGGCGGTAGAATAAGAGTTCTGATTTAGAAGGGGAGCACGCTAGGCCACGTGCGCGAGCGTATGAGTCGATAATGTTGAGGGCCGACCGTAGCACTCGAGGTTGCGGAGTGCCTTATTGTGCACTCCGTCGGGGCCAGGAGCTGACGACTCGTTGAGGTGCTGAAGTTTCTCCCTCACTTCCGCCTCGGTGATCGGTTGGCCGAGAAGGTCGTTTGGGGAGCCTGTGTAGTCAGGGTGCTCTCTGGAGGTATATGCGGGGAAGTATATATCACGAAGCTCCTCGAGGAGTTCCTGCGGTTCGATGAGGAGATGATCTATTTTTTTAGGCGAAATTTATTGCCCCAAGGCATCAATGATGTATGAACGTGTGATGAATGATGTAGGAGACATTAAAAGAATGGAAAAAGGTTAGTTGATTTAATGAAGTCCAGTAGAGAACCATGGTATAGTCCCTCTGTTCAGGCATTGTATGAAGCAGGGTTGCTTGGTGAAAGACGTGCTACCATCAGGTGCCGGATCCTCGTAGGCTTGAGAGCTGCGCAGTCCCACAGTAAATGATTAATTTCGGCCTCAATGTCCTCGTGTTTACATATCGGACACCCTGTCCGAGGAAACAATTCTCGGTACTGAGGCCAATTCCGAATTATGGCTGGTGTGAGGGCAACCCCGACCCGGATTCTCCTAAGTGCAACCTCATCTGCACGATGTATTTCTGGGAAGCCTTAGGGATGGGCGATAGTAGTGAGTGTACGGCGTACAAGAAACGCTACACGAGGGGGCGTAGGAGAAAAGGGGACGATGGGCACGTTGCTGTGTAGGGTGAGGGGATTGGAGGGCTCTTGCAGCGCGAGCACGTCGGGGCCGCCTGTTCGAGCTAGAAACTGGGGAAGCAGCCCCCAATTGGACCCTAAGCCTCGACAGTTCCACTGCCAGATGGTGAGGCTAGAGCGTGGTCTCGCCATCATTGAAGCGGTAGTTTGCCGTAGAGGAGTTCGAGATGATGTGAAACCGGGCTGTCTTTTTAGGCAGCACGGCAGCACAGGCTGTCGCATGGTGATCCTGTTGCTCCTTAAATCGCTCGTCAAACGGAGAGAAAATTCGTCTAACGAGTAGTGAGGTTGGCAAGTTGATTTGTGAACGCCTGGATGGCCGTCTGCACCACGGCCTGAATTCTCGCCTCCATGAGTTGTTCAAAATTGGGAGGCTGGGCTGGCGTTTCCTCTGTCGGGGTTAGTGTGGTCAGGGAGGTAGTGGGTGTTGTGGCCCGATTCTTTGCCGGCGGTTGGCGAATTAGGGAGGGGTGGCGGTGGACGAGTGTGGGTAGGAGCAGCCGGGGAGCTGGTTCCGGGTAGGGTTAGGGGTTTGTGCCTGCTGGCAGGCATTCAGCGGTGCCTAGAGGAGGAGGTTGGTAGTTTTTAGGGAGGCGACCTGCGCGCGGACACGCAGCAGCTCTTCATTGAGGGGGTTGGCGGAGGCGTGGGAAACTAAGCCTTCCCAGCTCACCTCATTGGTGCAGCGGCCGGGTGCCTGGGCAGGTGTTCTCGGTGGGACTGGAGGTGGTGGTGCCCTGGTGCCAGTCCAGGAGCGAGACTGGGCCTTGAGTCTGTTAGGGGTGGACGGCTGTTTTGGTGCGGCAGGCTGCAGCACCGGTAAGGACTTCGATGTGAGCGGCGGGGCCTGGGGCTTGCGGGTCGTGGAGCGGCTGCGGTGTTGGGGTGGAGCCTGACTGGGGGGAGTCTGGCTGGCGTTTTCCTCGGCGGCTCGCTTGGCATTCCAGTACCTCTTTTTGACGAGGTATGAGATGCGGAGCGCGCCTTGCACGTTCCGTCCCCCGTCAGGTGTGCTCTACCGCAGACCTTACATTCCGGCGTGCAGGAGTGGTGCTCATAGTGTTCGACTTGTTCGCAGCCGGGACAGCGGCGTTGCTTGGGAGCCGGGCACACATCCGCATGGTGGCCGAGTGCGCCGCAGTAACGGCAGTGCTCGAATTTCTTTTTGAAGCTTTAGCACCTATAGAGTACAGAGGAGTAGTAGACGTGCTTGGGTACCCAGTCTAGTTCGAAAAGGCTGATGATGGACTCTGTCGAGCCCATGTGTCTAAAGTCAAGGATGGGAGGGTTTCGCTCGTGACTGAGACGGTCCTTGATGTCTCCGTATGAGTGGTTGAGAGGGACCCCGTGGATCACGCCGTGGGCGCAGTCCTCCGGTGCCGCTTGGTAGGAGTATATTTCGTATGTGGTGCCTTTGATCAGTATGGACTTGATGTCGAGGTTGCGGATTCTCCGCTGCGGGTCGGGAGTGTTGACAAGGATGAAATGTTGGAGGGTGTTGATGACTGTCGGGTTTGGCCTCTTGAGGTCTGAGGCGGGCTGCCTGCAGAATGGCATCGCGAAGCACTACGCCGTTTACGGTCGGATGGTTCACGCCACCACGGGGACAGAGGATGATCTTACGGTCGTCGTTGGGAAGCTTAGGTTGGTGTAGGGAAGACAGTTGGGTCGGCCGGGGCCGGCGCCTGGCTTGGGCTTGAGGCAAATTCGGAGTAACGATGGGAGGGGATTTGCGATTGGAGCTACGCTTGTCGTGCGCTGACTGCCAGCCGTTAGTAGAGGTAAGTTCCGAGGCATTTATGTCTTCTCCCTCTACTACAATGAATTCCATGCCGCCTTCGAGGCGCCGACGCGCCGGTGGTCCGAGCTGCGTCTCTAGCGGCGTTCGGTATCGGCGGCTGCTGCGCCGCGACGCTCAGCCTCAGCTTAGTGGGGTGATGAAAAGATATGGATTTGCCTCTTAAAGCGGTGGACCAAATTAGGAAAGGTTGGCATCGGCAGGTTTCTGACGAGAAGCGGAGGCTGATGACAATAGTTTCAGGCGGCTGGGATGAGTAAATCTCGTCGTAAAGCACAAAGTTTGCGGAGCGCATGTGAAGCGCGTTCGCTCACCCGGCCTCTGAACGCCGCTCCGCCTTTACCCCATCGGACCACATCTGGTGGAGCGAGCGGCGACGACAGTGTTGTCGACGGCGGCGGCATGTGTTGGAGCGCGGCTGCTGTGTTACTAGGCAACACCGCAGCCGACATACGGCATGAGCCGAAATGGCTCGCTGGACGGCGTAGTAAAGCTTTCGCTTTAATATAGAGGAGCCGCTGTTCGGGCGCAGGGGGGCCGTGTACGCAGGAATCACGCGGGGAGGAGAGAACAACGCAGCCCGTATCCAAGGGGCTTTCACCAGCTTGCGGATTGCTGCCCGTCCGTTTGGTGCGGAAGCTATGCTTTCGTTCGTGCGATCGGGTTTATCGAGAACGATGTGCCTACGAACTACGACTCCAACTTGAGTTCCGCGTGTTTCAACGCGCGTCTGGCAGCGCTTTGACGTGGTTTCCCGCCCTGGCCATCCGTTTCACCATATGTGCGTCGGGCAAGGCGTCGCGCCGAACGGGCGATGGCGTTGCAAGGACTCCCAGGCAGTGCTGCAACACGCTGTCGCGTTCCACGCTTCATGGCGCAGCTTAAGAGTCCTCTGTTTTATTCTTTCGCTTTAATACCACCGCCACGGTGGCTCAGTGATTTGAGCGCTCGGCTACTGAGCCGAGGGACCCGTGTTCGATCTCGGCAGCTGTGACAGCTTCTCTATGACGCAAAACGCAAAAGTTCTCTGTGTGCTGTGCGATGTCACCACACGTAAAGACCCGGTGAGTTATCAATTAATCATACGCCTTCCACTACACAGTTCCTCAAAGCCGATGTGTCACTTGGGGACATTAAACGTCCCTATTTACAATTTTTTAACAATAACCAATCCGAAGGCTCGAGTTATTGTGACTCGCCACGTACCTCAAGCTAGATAGAGTAGCTATAAAAAGTTTGCTCTGGATCTGAAACAGTAAATGTAGCACAAAAAGCTACAACTCTTAAAACACGCGCGTGTGCTGTGCGCCATAACTTGAGTTAAGAAACTCCATGTGGTGTAATTATTCCGCAGCTGCATCACCTCATCTCTCGCATCTTTCATTCACGCCTGATCCTTTGAGCTCTCTACTGTCAAAATGCAAAAGGCGCTCCTGTGCTTTGATATATCAGTGCATGTTAAAGATAGCCTGGTGGTCGAATTTATTCCTTATACCTCTACTACGGCCCTTTCTCTCTTTCCTCTTCCATTCCACCCTTTCTCCTTTAACTCACAATGCGGTTGAGGCACCCACCAAGAAGTGGGAGCGGTTCTGTGCCTTTCATTTCCTGATAACGAATCATAATTTAGCCGTCTACTGTACCCTCCCCTGTGGCTAAGTGGTTCGAACGCTGGGCTGGTAAAACGGAGGATCAGGTTCCAATGCAGGCTTCGGGCATTTCGTTGAACAATAGCTTCACTACGCTATTTAAACCCAAGGTCACGGGTCCGAGACGGAGCCATTAATGCGCATGCGCCGGGCACCAGGTACGCGGCCCGTGACGTCAGAGATGCGTTGCCACCGCCGACGCCGCAGCCTCGATTGGTGCGTCGCGCATGCGATGCAGCTACAGGTGCGTTGCGCATGCGCAATTGGGCAACAGAGGCGCGTTATTGCTCGGCCATTTTATAAACTGAGGGTGTTAAGCGGTCGTTCTTCAGATGAACCCTGGGTAAAAAAGCCGAATGTCTGCTTGTATGCTGCGACCGATATCAACGGCGACTGCTGGAATCCACGTCGCCAAATCCCGAAGTTTACACGAGGTATAAGGCGAGTAGACAAAAAGCCATAAAATACAGGAATGCCAATTGGCATGCAACTGAGTCGCCAGAACAAGAGGAACGGCCCGCCAAAACGACGCCGTCAAGAAGCGGAGAAACGACAGCGACAAGCCGGGAGCAAAGCCACGTCTTTTTGGGGTGAGCTATCGCGTACACAGTAGGTTTGACCAGAGTTAAACCATCAGCAATCTTTAAAGGGAAAGTTTTCCTGGCTGCAGGTTGAGCAGTTTCGCTCGATTCCTTTAGAGCCGTTCTGCCCCAATAAAAAAAATTAACGTAGATTAGCCCCGCTAATCCAGGATATACAAATGGAAAGCGACATTAAGGTCTCCACTGATCCATGGAGCCGGTTGTGCGCCTTTTCTTTCGAACGCTCTTTGCAAAGTTGTCAGCGCCAATGAACTCTAAGAACGCCGTCGGCTCACCTGTTTGGTTTGGTTTTTAAGGAAAGTAAATGGCACAGTAATCGTCTCACATATCTCGGTGGACGCCCGTACCGCACCATAAAGGAAGGGATAAAGGAGGGAGGGAAAGAGGAAAGAGAAAACTGAAAATTGAAAGTAGGATTTTGAGAAAAGTCACGGCGCAGCGCACCGGCGGAACACCTGAGGCTCGGTGCTGCTAGTGGCACATGCGCAGCAGTGACTACGGATGGAGAGGGAGAAAAAAGTTTGCAGTGGCTTAAATGGGCTATGCCAGGATATATGTAGGGAAAGCTAAGGCCTAGCATGGCTAGCCTTCGTTAATTTTCATTGCAAGTTCAGGTAAGTACGATTGTCTTGCTATGTTGTCGCATTAAAGACGACACAACAGCGCTCGCGGTGCACGCGAGCTCTCCTTTTCAATCCTCCGACATGTTATCAGGCATGCGACGCAACTCGCGTAGCAAGCGGAGGCGAGCGCAACGACGAGGAACGCGGTGTGACGTCATACCAAACGGCGGTGGTGGCCAGCCGCGCGGTGTGACTGCATGCCAGATGGCGCGGCGAGCGCGAAAAGCGCAGTAACCGTCTCACATATCTGGGTGGACCCGAACCGCGCCGTAAAGGAAGGCATAAAGAAGGGAGGGAAAGAGTGGTGGTGGTAGTGGTTTTATTAAAAATAATAGTAAAAAGAAGGGAAAAGATTTTTGCTAGCCCCGGCATCTGCCATCGATACTGAAGCACCTGAGCTGGGGCAGCGGATATAAAGCATAACACGCAGAATGGAGAAATGAAATGAAAGAGGTGAGGGCATAGGAAGAGAGGATAAGGGGAGAAGTAATATGTACAAACTACTTACACAATAAGAAATGCGTCCAGGTTGTGCGCGTGATTAGTTCATTTTAGAGGAATTAAATCACACACGCGCACAGCACTGTGTTGGTTACAACTGGAGTGGGGCGTCTAGTTCTTAATCGCTCAAGGTAGAACTCGCGGAGCGTTCGGTCACTGCGTGTAACTACCTGACGGAGAACAGACGGTACGTCAAGCCCGCGTGTTCGTGGAATGCACAGAGGCTCACCAAAGTTCGCTCACGAGTGCGCGCACTGCCCTCCGGCCACAAAAGCGTCTTGGTGGAGTCTGGTAGTATGCCCAGCTCCCTATAGGCCGCGAGCATATCGCGACGAGCATCGGTGAACGCGGCACAGTGAAGGAGCAGGTGTTCTAGTGTTTCCACTGCACCGCATCCGTCACAAACATCACTCGTCGCGATTCCGTGACGCACCCGTCGTTCCCCGGGCCACACGCAGCCAATGTTCGCGCGGAGGATCATTGCATGTTGTGACCATGTAAGCGCGCGACAGCCGGTGATACTGTCGATGCGCTCACCTCCTGCGATGCGTGGGTCGTGGTGCTGCTTTTGGAGATGGTCGTGGATGGCCGCACGCACGTCCTCCAGCGCAAGGGGCAGATCGCTGGCAGGTACTTGGTGTGCAGTGGTCGCGAGGTCGTCAGATTCTTCGTTGCCGGCGATGTCGCAGTGACCGGGCACCCACTGTGCACGCACGGCACATCATCTCTGTGCGAGGCGCTCGATGCGCGAGCAAATTTCCGGCACTAGTGGGGTACCGCGGCCGTTAAATTGCAAGCGGCTCAGGGCAGCCCGGGAGTCGCACAGCAGAGCACTCCTGGGCGGCGAAGGGCCGAGGGTGAGCAGCAGGTCCAGCTCGAGCCAGACCCCCATCAATTCCGCCGTGGTGGAGGAGCTGGTTGTGCAGTCGCAGAGCGGGGATGGTAGCCGCCGCAGCAAGGGAGCAGCTGTCGCGGGCCACTGAGCCGTCGGTGTAAACGAGGAGACGGTCCTGGAGCTCCTCGTGTATGACGGCTCTGGCCAGCTGCTGCTCAGCACAGAGGGGTGTGCTCCGCTTTCCCGCAATGCCGTCGATCTCTCGCTGTACCTTCGAGGCAGCAGGCCAGGGCGCGCAGGGGCCGTAGGGGGGTGGCCCTTGTGTCAATTGCTCATACTCGAGCAGCTCCGCGCCCATTCGTGAGCGCGGGTGCGAGCGCATACGCTGCAGCAGCGAGCCGCAGTCCGATGCGCGGTGAAGCCGGTCGATATGATTCAATGCCCTGCGCGCTGCTTGGAGCTCAAATGGCCACGCTCCTGCCTCGGCCAACGTTGCGGCCCACTGCGAGTTTTCAGGCAGGCCTAGGCACACGCGCAGGGACTTGCGGTGCTGAAGATCGAGTTTCTTCCAGCACGGATTGCTCACCCTGAGGAGCGGCAGCGCAAAGAGCACCGCCCCCAAAGCTGCGTCTTTGTAAAGCCGCAGCACGGCTTGCTGGGAAATGCCCTGGCCTCGAGCGGTGAGCTTGTGCACGGCGGCGGTTATCCTGTTCATCTACAGACAGGCCTTGGTCGTCTTGGCGCGGAATGAAAGGCGGCATTCGATGTCCAGGCCAAGGTACCGCACCGATTTACGCCAAAGAATCGGAGTCCCGTACAGTGAAGCCCCAACTCGATGGGCACATCCTACGCGTACGCGCAGAGCGCCTGTGCGCCCAGCGCCGCGTCGCGACGGGCGTCGCAAGTGGTGTGCACCTCCATAGCCTGTCGCTGACTCGCGGTCGTGCGCGCACTAGCACGTTGTTGCTAGACCTCATAGATTGTAACTGGCCAAAACAGTTAGACTGCCACTTGAAATCTTTAGATTTTGAAAGTAGCAAGGCAAGTTATGTAATATATAAACTGAACTGCAGTTTTAATAGTAGCTTTTCATTCAAACTGGCACGTATTTCAGTGCTTATCGCGGAGAGATTTCCACCGCTTCTGAATGTGGTGAACGTTCTCTGCGTGATTGAAACATGAGGAATCTTAAGAACATTACAATCATGAAGTGCTCGTCATGAGCAATGTGCCTGCTTACCTTCGAATGGTGTTCCCGGCATTATTTCCGCCGCCACCTCCTTCCAGGACGCTGCCGTAACGAGCTTATTTTTGTGGTGTTTGTGGCTGGCAAGCCACAGCGAGCGGCACCTCTCAACAGCAGCGATTAATTTTTCATTGCTTATTAGGTACGACATGTTTGCGCAGGGGGCTGTCGCAGCTCGTTGACACAAAAAAATCAGTCGGCGCGCCATGGAGGCTCATTCCGGATATAGCGGGAACTGTGCCCTCTCATTGGCCACAAACCAGCGAGCCACTTCCGGCGCGTGCGCCAGCGCGCCGCCAGGGCCGACAATATCTGACATGAACAGATATCTAGCAACGCGCGCGCCTGCGCGCGCGTCTCGTTTTGCGCATGCGCAGACAGGATCCAGCGTACGCCCGTGCGCGTAGGCGCTCAGCCGGTACGCGTAGGATGCGTCCATCGAGTTGGGGCTTGACAGTGGCGCAAGGTGCGCGCGCGAGCGCGAAACTCAGGCCATGGCCACCGATTTGTCCGCGCTCAGCGACAGACCAAGGCCGCGCAAGCTGGCATCGATTGCGGCTCCCTGAAGGCACCCCGCACGCGGAAGGCCTCGCCCGGTGGTCCCGGTACAACAGAGCTATGTCGTCTGCATATATGGACATGTACACATGGTGTCGGCCGCTCGTGGGAAGGGAGGCCGGCAGCACCGACATGGCCACAATAAACATAAATGGTGATAGGACAGAGCCCTGCGGCACGCCATTGTCCACCGGGCAAGGCTTGGAGAGCTTACCCCCTACACGTACGCGCATGGTGCGCCCGCTCAGGAAGCCATGAACGTATCACAAAAGGCGCCCGCTCACACCAGCCCCCTCAAGCACCGCGAAAATTGGTGCGCGGTGAAGGTTGTCAAAAGCGCCCGAGACGTCAAGTAGCAGCAGCAGCGCAACCTGGCCTGCCGCCCTGTCATGCTCCAGCGCTGTAACAACGTCCGATATAGAATCAGCCGTGGACCGCATCCCACGGAAACCTGTCCGCCGCTCGTCAAACAAATCAGCCTCCGCAGCCCGCTCTTTCAGACGCTGCAACGCCAAATGCTCCATGAGCTTACCTGCCGCCGATGTTAATGCTACTGGCCGGTATCCGCTCAGCTCCGTTGGTGGGCGCCCTGCCTTTCCGACGGGACAAACGGCCACGGTTCGCCAATCCACCGGTAGCTCCCGCATTCCCACACCAGGTTGATCTGCTGCAGGAGGATCTATTGTTGCTGTGCATCCAGGTTTCGCAGCATTTGGTATGTCACCCCGTCCGGTCCGTGCGTCGAGGGGCGGAGGCAGCGCTGCAGCGCATTGTTCAGTTCCGCCGCGGTGAACGGCGCATCACATGGACCTTCCGAGGCGACGGGCGAGGGCCCGGCGTCGCTTCTGGTGCTCTCAGGAGCAGCTATGTTAGCGGCGTTTGCGGGTCTGGGCGGCGCGAGTCGATCGGAAAACCGCTCTGCCAACTCTACAAAGCTGAGCCCGCTGGAGATTGCGAGGGCGGCCAGCGGTTGACGGTTTGCCTGTGGTTCGGTGATGCGCCGTAGGGTGGCCACGTGACGCTCTCGCTGCGAGTGCGGGCACACTGGGTCATTGGCTGCGTGCCGCCCCCCCGCAGTTAATGGAGCGTGGCTTGCTCGCGCGGGTACCAGGCTTGTGCGGCCCGCCACAGCGCGTGCAGCTGGCAGGAGCACGACACACCTCTGTGGCATGCCCCAGGCTGGCGCACTTGGGACACTGGAGCGGCCGGGGACGGCAGGGGCGGACCGCGAACCTGCGCTTGGATATGGTGATGAACGCCGGTGGTGTCGGCGCCGCAAAACGGAGAGCGAGTGTGCTGCCCGACAGAGACGCCGACACCATCGGCACCGTTGACTCCGCAGCCGCAAGCAGCTCCGGCGCCGTCCTGTGCCCGTCCACACCGAAGACCAGGCCGGAGCTTTGGTTCCGAGGAGGAGGCTCCTTGGCGCAGACCGTCACGCCGCGGATGACGGCTGTGGCTAGCAGGTCCTGGAGAGCATCGCTGCTCCCCGCATCCACTGCGACCGCATTCCGCCGCATGTTTACCCGGACTGCGAGGACACCCGGGCGGCATCCGATCTCATCGGTCAACACCCGGCCCTGTTACCTGGTGAAGGCGGTGCCCCGCTTCACCGGCCGAAACAGCACCGTCCCCACCAGACTTGACTGGACCTCCACGGCAGCCGCGGCTCGCTCCAGGGCAGTTCTCCGACGTCGCTGCGCCTTGGTAGCGATGGTGCGCCACGGGACCAGGTTGGCTGCAGCATCAGCATCGCCGCTGTCTGCGGTGCATTGCTGCGGCGCGGCGCGGAGTTGGGCGAGCTCGCTTCAAGCAGACGAAGCCCCAGCCGAAGCCTGGTCTTGTGCGGCGGGATTTGGTGAAATCGCACCTGGTTTCTTTTCCTGAAAAACCAATTTTGATTGCACGTTAAAGATCCCGGGGTGGTCGAAATTATTCCGGAGCCCTCCACTACGGCAAATCTTTCTTTATCCTTTCCCTTATGGCGCGGTTCAGGCGTCCAACGATATATGAGACAGATACTGCGCGATCTCCTTCCCCCAAAAAATAATTAGGATAGGGGGAGAAGTAATATGTACAAACTATTTACACAGTAAGAAATGTGACCAGGTTGTACGCGTGATTAGCTCATTTTAGAGGAATTAAATCACACACGCGCACAGCACTATGTTGGTTACAACTGTAGTGGGGCGTCCAGTTATTAATCGTTCAAGGTAGAACTCGCGGAGCGTTCGGTCAGTACGTAACCAGCACAGTGCTGTGCGCGTGTGTGATTTAATTCTTCTAAAATGAACTAATCACGCGCACAACCAGGACACATTTCATATTGTGTATATAGTGTTTACATAGTACTTCTCCCCCTATCCTCTCTTCCTGTCCCCTCGCCTCCTTCATTTCATTTCTCCATTCTGCCTGCTACCCTTTATTTCTGCTGCCCCAGCTCAAGTGCTTCAGTATCGATGGCAGACGCCGGGGCTAGCAAAAATCTTTTCCCTCATTTTTACTATTATTTTTCAAATAAAACCACTACCACCACCACCGCCTCCAACGACACGCGGCCGCCGTAGCCCTGTTTGGCTCAGCGGTCTAATCACCGAGCCACCGCGGAGGGTCTTTACTTTCAAAAACAACTTTTCATTCTGGTGAAACAAGTGTTCATAAGAAAAATAACAGTGCACGTTCATTCACGTATTATTCTTAAGTAACGTTCAAAATACGATTAACAATTTAAGGCGGCTAGATTAATACAGCGTCATTGCTCTCAAAAGTGGTTATTCTTTTTTCTTGATTAGAAATGCTTGAAGACCGTGACCAGAATGGCTACGCCAACAGTAGTCTTTATCTGGATATTCAGGCAGGGAGAAGGAACGTGTTTGCGTTTATTTCTTCCTGCCGTCATCATGCGGTTTGCGCTTCACACAATGGCTTCGAATGACGTCAACCCCCTTTACAAGCAGCAATAATGTTTACCCGAACGCTTAGTTGTAATTGTCGGCATCGCGCGTCGGAAATATTCCCCTTAAGACGCTGTTTGGGTGTCCATCGAGATATGTGAGACAGGCGTCGTTTCCTGTCCTTAAAATCAATTTTTATATTATTTTCCTAGACATAAGGCGCTCATTTCCTTTCTTTAAATTGTCCAACGGGCAATGCGTCACACCGAACGGAGGATGGCGTTGCGTGGACCCCATGGCAATGCTGCAACACGCTGTCGCGTCACGGCTCTTAAAGACGAAGGTTAAGTTTTATTTATTTTTTTAATGCGACAGCGTTAAGGGCCCCGTGTTGCATAATAGCCGGTGTCACCGGCATCCGCCGTGAGCGAAAAATCACAGAAGCATTGATAAATAAAACCGAGTAGGAAGTCAGCGCCCACTAAAACGACTCCCTCCTCTCCTTGAAACGTACGCCACTGCCCCAACAGATGGCGCACGACGGCAGCTCCTCCTAGGGCGCCTCGATGCCAGCGCCGCTTTTCAGGATGAGGACACCCATTTATCCTCCCCGCGCCGCCTTTGCGCCATGTTCTTTCCCGCCAGCTGCCGAGCTGAACGGAAGCGCGTCGCGTTCTACTTGCTGTATTTGTAGTGTTGTGGTGCGAGAGCCGTGTTTTGTGTGGTCCCTTGTGATGTGCGGGCTTTTTAACGAAACATGACGGGCTGTCGAGCCCCTCTGTGCAATGAACCGAGCGCAAAAGGGCAGCGGGTATTTCGTTTCCCCCGCGATGCTGAACGAAGAAAGAAATGGGCAGCGCAAGTAAAACCCGACGGCTGGGAACCGACGGATACAACTAAGATATGCGAGGAAAGACTTTAGATTTTGTGATTCGCTGTTATGAATAACGTCCTTTTCTATTGCTTTTCATCATCTCAATACAGCAGCATGCATATGTTGGCGTGCCTTTTGTAGTGATCACGCTGCAGTATGGTGTGATCACCGTGTTTGACTCGTTGCAACGGCGTAGGTTTATTCTAGACGTGTGAGGTGTCCATTTTTTTTCTGTCTAGTAGTATCGGGGCGCTTATAATTCGGTTTGGTTCAGAGTTAGTGTATTTATCTCGATAGGCATGAGGGGTTGATTTGTTCGTCGACTCGGGTGTGTGTGAAGAAAGTACCTTACGATTCTGCTTGCCACCTCATCTTTCAATGACAAGCTATGCTTCGTTTTTCATTCTTACAGCTCCACTTTGAGCAGGATCAATATGAATTAAATCGTCTGGATGGACGACGGCTGCACATGTGGAATGCTTTGCCTACCCTCTGCGATTTCAGGCGTACGTATACATATATTTGTTATGTTTTTATCTTTTTATATTGTGAAGAACCTTCGAAAGGTCGCAGTCGCGCGAATTTTTCGTGTTTTCTTTTCGCAGACTGCACTCGTTTAAGTTTTGCTCATGGAGTGTGCATACGTTGCGTTACATGCATTGCTGATTATGTAGAAGTTTGGATGAACTTACACGCGTGTTTGTAATATGCAAGCGTATATTTGATTACTCTATTTGACTCACAGAATATTCGATCCTTAATTAGTTCAAAAGTATTACAAATTCTTAACAGCAGGGGTCTTGTGTTTCCCATCATATGCACTTATTGTGTTATCATTGCCAGTTCCTTAATCACGTGGCTCTGATGGCCAACCAGCTCTGTGGATCGTCTGTGCTTTCAGGGTGGATTCATTGTTGTTTTTTATGAACCTATTTCTCCCATTGGTTCCGACTTTTTTCTCAAAGGTGTTGTCCTCATTTTTTCGCCACTTGTTTGTGTATTAGATACTGAGGCTGCACTAACTGCACACAAGCTCCGAATCTTAAGCTAGGTGGATTTAGATATACAGCATTTCCATAATTATTGATATTTGTAATTTTAACTTTTGCAGCTCGGCCCAGCCATAGAAAGCCTCCGTGTCAGCGAACACTGATCACGACCCTTCTCGTCGATGCTTCAGAGTGTTCGTCTGTTGCGCAAGGGGATTGTGACAGTAGTGGCTGCGATATTGCTGAGCAGTGCAAGACAGTGACACAGTCCGCTGTTGTCTTTTCTGTGCAACCAAGCGAGCTGATCAAGAAGTCGCAGGACTTGAAAAAGAAGAATACTGCACTCAATGAGCAGCTGTTACGTTCCAAGAAGAAACTGAAGAAAGAAGTAAAACGAACAAAGCATCTTCAAGAATACATGTCTTTGACTTCAAATCTCAAGTTTCTAAATGAGGATCAGAAGTGTACCTTGCATAAGCGGAACAGAAAGGGGTGCGTGTGGAGTGCCGAGAATGTGAAGAAGGCTCTCCAGCTCAAGTTTGCCTGCAGCTCAACAGGCTATGACGTTTTGTTAGAGCAGGGCAATCATTTGCCTTCTAGAAGAACTCTTTGTAGGCGGCTTCAACTTCTGTCATTTCAACCTGGTGTCCTTAAAGAGATATTTGACATCATGGAAACAAAGGTTGCTGCAATAAGAGGCATTGAGAAGGACTGAACATTATTTTTGGACGAAATGGAAATAAGAAGGGGACTCGAACTTGACCGTGGCAGTGATGCATTCCTTGGAATGACGACACTTCTAGAGAGTGACCAACCTGCTAACCATGCACTTGTCTTTATGGTTGGTGGAATGAACACCCCATAGAAGCAGGTGATTGCCTCCACTTCACCGGGGCGTATGTTTCTGAAGACGGGCTGAAAGACTTCGTGTTCTACTTTATACGTCTCTGCACACAAATATCGCTGCGTGTGTTATGTGTAACCTGTGATATGGGTTCGTCAAACCGTGCCATGTGGCGGGATTGAATCTCTCCTGCTCAGGAACTTCAGCTACTACATGCAGTGTACTACACCATTGGGATAAACAAAAGAAACTTCACTGTATGCCGGACTCTGCGCATGCCCTCAAATACCTAGGAGGGCACCTTGTGCGAAAGGACGCTATGCGCCTTAGTGATGACATTGTATCCAAGTATGAATTACCAAGTGCTCATGTTTTCATACAGCATGTTTATTTTATTTTATTTTATTTCAGTACCCTCAGGGCCCGAGGGCATTACAGAGGTGAGTGGGGTACAATAGATAAAATAACAAATGAACAGCAGTCACAAGTAACAAAAAAATGTGAACAAAAATATGGCTCACGCAAATCTGTAGGTTAGAGCAAATACAATCAAACAAATTAACAGTCATTTGACACGAAATTATGAGCAAAGAATAAAAGTAAGCATAAAAGTAAGCATACCACGCAAACAAGCATACCACGCAGACCAGGTCTGTTTGAACTACCACATGAGCTGAAAAGAATAAACGGCAGGGCGCAAGAATTACATATACTGTGTTACCATCAAGTTAAAGCCGATTTAAACACAGAATGGTCACTTATTTCGACGATCAATCGGGGAAGGTGATTCCATTGTGCCGATGTGCTGGGGATGAATGAGTAGTAAAAGTGGTTTGTTTGACATGAAAGAATATCAACTTTATGACGATGATCGATCCTAGCTAAAACGTAGAAAGGTGGCGTTATAAATTTTCTCTTAAGAATGGGGTTATCGTAGTAAATCTTACGGAATAGACAAAGGCGGGATATATTTCTACGTTGCGACAGTAGTGGGAGTCATAAGCTTGATTTCATGGCACTGACACTAGAGTTACGGTGATAATTCGAGAGAATGAAACGGGCCGCACGGTTCTGTGTAGATTCGAGTTGGCATATTAGTGTCTCTTGATAGGGGTCCCAGATAGATGCAGCATATTCTAGTTGACTACGAACCAACGACTTGTAGAGAAGCAGTTTTACGGAGCTAGAAGAAAGATTAAAGTTACGGCGTATGTAGCCCAGCATGCGGTTAGCGTTATTGCTTACATAGTCTATGTGTACTTTCCAAGAAAGATTATGGGAAATGAAGACGCCTAAAAATTTGTAAAAAGGCAGAGACTCAAGGCTGTAATTATTAAGACGATATGAAGGCAATGTGGTGTTACGACGAGAAACCCGCAGGTACTTGCACTTTTTTATGTTTAGTTCCATGTTCCATTTGTTAGTCCATTCAAGAGCATGCTCAATATCCGATTGAAGAAGAGCTATATCAGAGTCATTGTTAATTTCGCGGTATATGATGCAGTCATCAGCAAAAAGATTTATTGTTGAACATAGATTGTCAGGTAAGTCATTGATATATATATATATATATATATATATATATATATATATATATATATATATATATATATATATATATATATATACATATATATATAAGAAAAGGTGTATATAAGAAAAAGGTATAAGAAAAGAACGTGTGATTGAGCTGCAGCGAGATGACCAGCTACAGGTGGCCTCAAACCTTACTGATGTTCACATATCAAATGGTCACTTCACGAAAATAAAGGTTGGGATTGCCGTACAGATTTTCAGATAGGTACCACAAGCCATTCGGTTCTGGATTGAAATAAATGCTTCCTCCTGTAGCGTACACAACAGCCTGGTTCTTTGAGCTTATCTTTCAATGGTACACGCTCATGACAGCTGGCCATCTCGTAGTTGCTCTGAGCCATCTCGATGAAGCAAAATACAAACAAGCCATATCAACTCTGTGTCTTGCTTCAGATGTGGTCAGGAGTCTCAACATTGTCGTCTAGGGTGTGTGGAAGCCATGCCAGTCTGGCGTCTTGATGCCAACAGAATTCGTAATGAAACTACATGCTGTTCTTATTAACGAGTGTGGGTGCACATTTGTCCTGACTGGAAGGCTCGCTCAAGACTGCCTTGAAAACCTGTTCTCAGTAGTACGAATGATGAGTGTCGTACGGAGTGCTTATGACCTGAAAAACGCACTAAGAATAGTGGCGGTGAGCGAATTCCTCAAGGTACCGACGGCATCTGGATACGCAATCGATGACAGCACCTACTTTGTAGATTTTCTCTCACCAGAAAATAAACAGTTTAAAAGGATCACCCAGTCGGAAGTGAGCGATGAGAGAAGAGACTTCATTCTTGAGTTTGAGGAAGTTTCTTCTCTTGAGGAAGATGTGCTCGCCCACTTGGCGGGCTTCTTGCTATAGTCAATTGTCCGCACTGTGGAACACTGCTGTGTATGCATGCGCATGCTAGTGGCAGAATAACCTGGACAGGAACACCACCTTACTCAACAAATGGAATATGTTAAAGGGGTGGCAGATATTCAATTTATGCAAGCAGACAAGTGCTTGACTTTGTTTTAAATGTGAGAGCGCTTTCAAGTCTTTTGCTGAAGCTCAAGATCTGAGCCATCTGAGAACACCATTGAAAGCACTGAAGGAAATTATTGCGAACAATGTAACTTTGCCAGAATACCTATGTTCTCAGCACAAAGATGTGATCGAAAAACTTCTTCAGCGTATTGTGTCCACAAGGCTTCACATCTATCTGCGATGGCTTAACACTCCAGAAAAGCCAGCTGAGCCTTACGCAAGCAAGACTGTAGCAGGCACGAGCCTCCAGTAAGGCAATTATATTTTAGCCTGATAACCTCTCGCTGAGACCTCATAACGTGACGTATTGGGCGAATATTTTACAAATAAAATGTGTTTGATTGTTTAAGACTGTTTTTAGTGCATTTTTTGCTCTTCCGTTAGCACTTCAGCTGCTTCCGGCGAACTTACGTGGCGTCTCCTCATTTTTCTCCTAGTTTTTTTAAATCTGACAGGTAACACACAAGAAAGAAAATTTTAAATGAAAATGCTGCAAAAAATAAATTTCATCTAAGTATACGATTCCAGCAATGTTTGTATATCGTGTACGAGAGAAATGAGTAAATAAAAAACGGGTAACCTCGGAAGCAAATCTTGCCAACTTCAGGATGTGATACACGCGAAAAGTGTCGCACAACCTCTCTGGAACTGAACAGTTTATCAAAACAAAATGCTCAACAGATGGTAAAGCACAAAATTAGCAATTAAATCACGGCGGTATCGCCCTTACACGCCCGCGCACCTTTGTTTCTGCCGGATAGTTAATCTGCACGCCCTGCACCTCCGAATTGGAAAGAACCAAAATGGCGCCGAAAAGAGTCGGTGTCCCCACCGTGAAAGCGGAGGCGCGGGCATCGACGCACCCTAGGAGGAGCTGTCGTCGCGCGCTCTCTGTTGGGGTAATAATATTAATAATTAATTTCGGGGGAAAGGAAATGGCGCAGTAACTGTCTCATATACCGTTAGACACCTAAACCGCGCCGTAAGGGAAGGAATGAAGGAGGGAGTTAACGAAGAATGGAAGAGAGAGGTGCCGTATTAGAGGGTCTTGGAATAATTTCGACCACCAGGGGATCTTTAACGTGCACTGACATCGCACAGCACATGGGCGCCTTAGCATTTTGCCTCCATAAAAAAGACGCAGTTGCAAGCGCTGCATCGTGCAAAGAAGTATTTACTACTGGGGACAAAAGTTTTCCGGACGCGAGTTCTCTGAAAAACGTTTATTGCAGCTCCACCTAGACCCGCTGCGGTGGCTCAGTGGTTAGGGCGCTCGACTACTGATCCGGAGTTCGCGGGTTCGAACCCGACCGCGGCGGGTGCTTTTTATGGAGGAAAAACGCTAAGGCGCCCGTGTGCTGTGCGATGTCAGTGCACGTTAAAGATCCCCAGGTGGTCGAAATTATTCCGGAGCCCTCCACTACGGTACCTAATTCTTCCTTTCTTCTTTCACTCCCTCTCTTATCCCTTCCCTTACGGCGCGGTTCAGGTGTCCAACGATATATGAGACAGATACTGCGCCATTTCCTTTCCCCAAAAAACCAATTATTATTATTAATATTATTATTAGCTCCACCTAGCTACCCAGTTGCCTAATAATGTATGAGGGCATTAAAGGCCTAAATGCTCCATCCTCTCTCGACAATATTTGGCGACTAGATATACTGGAGTGGAGCTGCAATAAACCTTTTTCCTAGAGCTCGTGTCTCGAAAACTTTTGCCCCATGTAATATACACATGCAGCGATGGCGTAGAGGTAGAATATCCGCCTCGCGTGCAAGAGGACCGGGGTTCAAATCCTGGTGCCGCGCAATTCTCCACCGGGTGTAAAAAAAAAAAAAAAAATCCGCGTGTCGATGGAATTGCATAACCAGGCCTGGAGTGCGGCCTTATCTCGGAGACCAGAACCGACAACGCACTCTCTCACCAGAGCAGGATTTGGCCACCCTGGTGTAGTACTTGGCCACAACCTTCTATGATCAAACCAATAATATACACATGTGCTAGATACAATTTTTGTTACTTTTCTGGGGCGTTATGAAGGGCAGCAAATGCGTCGACAGAATTTCTTGCTCCCTTTATAGAGTCTAGTTAATCTGACTTGCACTTTTTGCCCAACAACTTCCCGCATAGTTTTTTTTTTATTTTTCGAAACGAAAAACTATCGCTGCGTGGCAGCCGTGCTTAACCGACGACTACGTACTCACTTGTTTTTATAGACATGGTCGTACGAAAATTTGGGAAGCAACATTCGGTTTCCTGAATCTTCGCATTTTTCTTAGAATACCTGTACGACCTCTTCAGAAGGCAGATGACAAAGGTTCTCACCGGTCGTTGCTTCCTCTACCCAGACACCTGTAGTCTAGGCCTTCTTGAAATCAGTATACTACAGCGAGCTTCTCGTATGTAGATCCAATAAGCGGTAAAAAACTCTTCGAATGCGGACCTTACGCCCTGGGACATGCCCTCGCGTCAAAGGCATGCTTGCGCTGTGATCAGTGAATTCCTGCCTGTAGGAGCAACGAGAAACTATGTGACAATGAAATGGCTGGTACTCTCTCATGATGCTTTATTTTTTTCGAGACACTTCCGCACAGTCTTAAAAAGCACATCGAGATGACGTCTGATACCGTGAGATTTCTGCCTCTGATGGAAGACAGCGGAATTCCTTGTGAATATTTCGTGCTGATAGGACAGTTTAGCGTATGGAAAAGCCGCATGATGGATAAAGACACAGAAACACCGCTTTCAGCGAAGTCATTGATCAGAGAACTCAGCATTTTAACGCAGGAGATATGTGCAGCGCTACCTCAACCTCCCGAGTGGTGGCCTTTTCTTAACATGTGCGCCTTCCGGATTATTGAAGTGCGGGCTGAGTAAGGCAGTGATGTTGGCTTGAGGCCATACGTCGATATCTCTGAATTCGGCCCTGTAAAGTAGGGCACTAGGGGGTAAAGGAGGTTCCAGATGTTCCATGTATCATCAATTAATAACAGCAGCTTCGGAGATGGCCCAATTGTCTAAGTTATCTAAGATATCAGTTAACGAAGCATCTTGTTGCGTCGCCACTCTTTCGAATAACACTTGGGGATAGAGTGCAGTAGTTTGTTTTTTCGTGCATTAGCAGTATAGCCTTATTTCTTTAAAACAATTGCGTGTGCACGTGCAGCCCCTACCCTTGATGCAAACTTCGGTTGGCGCACATGCAACCGTTCCGCGGAAAAAATGCATCCTCACCCATCTCAACCGACCTTCGTAAGCCCAACTTATCTACCTGCAGCCGGTATAGGCGAGAGGGATGTTGCTTTGAATGCTCCGCGTATGCCGCCATCCAAGCGTTTTACGAAAGTACGCCAGCAAGCATTAGCCTCTTGTCTCAGACACCAAGATCCCGAAGTGCGACAGCGAGAGGCAGATAAGCAGCCCGACAAAGAACAGAAGATCCAGCAGTCTGTGAACCGCGTGACGAAGCCGCCGGCGAGTGAATGACATCTATTTTTTTATACGCAGAAAAATTTAAGCGCCTCGGCATAACGCAAAATCACTTCGCCGCAGTTACATTTAAGGTGCTTTAAGGAGTAGAAGCGACACGAGAGCTATGAAGGAATCTGTAGTGGATGGCTTCTAATCAACTTACACCAGCTGATGTGTTTCAATGTGCGATGACATCGGTCAGCACACGCGTGTTTTTTATCAATTTCACCCCCATCGAGATGCCGCCTCCGCTGCCGGGATCAAACCCGCGAACTTATGATCAGCAGTGGAGGGCTACAGCCACTTAGCCATCGTGAGAGTTCCTATTTAGTATCTGCTCACTGAGGCAACGAATGCCCCTGAAAGCGAATGCTGCACAACGGTGTTATGTCGTTGCGCCAATTTTTATCATATTGACAGTGTTAGCCATTTACTGGCGCCGCCATGTGGTGGGAGAAAACCCGCTGGTCTTCTTTGTCTCAGGCATGGTAGGATATGCGCGGTTGAAGAGCCGCGTCATGTGTTCTACGAATATGGCGACGCTCTCATTTGGCCGCTGCGCTCGTGACTGCAGGGCAACTTCTGCTGGCTCCTTCCGTTTTTTGCTGCCGAATGTGTCGAGCAACTGTCGCCGGAAGTCTCGCCATGTGGTAATAGCGGACTCGTGGTTTTCAAACAACGTCTTGGCAGAGCCTTCCAGAGCAAAATAAACATTGTGTAGCTTGCGGTCCTCGCCCGACAGATTAAATGCAGCGACTCGGTCGTAGCTGGCCATCGAGCCTCCCACGTCTTCGAACTTGTCGCCATGAAACAACGTGGGGGTACGAGGCGCATGAAGAAGCAGCGGTGGGGAACTGACGGCATTCTGTGTGGTCTGACTTGCCGCAGAGGGCGTCATTGCGCGGGTGGTGCCGTCAGGGGTCGGAACTCAGGATCTAAGCCTCGCAAACGGCGGCTTGCCTTGTCGTGTCCACGGGGTGTAGCTGGGCGTCGTCGGAGGCTCCCGGTAGGTCTTCGTGCATTAGTAACCTGCCAGAACATGCACCAAAATGTCACCGAAAGCCGGCAGAAAGGGCACACCTGGACTAAGCAGGCAGACACACTCAGAGAACGAACGCACGAGCCAGGGAAGAAAAAGAAGACCAGCAGCGGGACCAGCGGGTCCCACCGCATGGTGGCGCTAGTAAATGGCAAGCACTGTGTCAATATTTATCGTACAGGACACAAAAGAAGTGAAGCTATTCTCACTCGGTGCTTTATGGGTTAAAACCATACGCAAACATGTGAAAAGGGGAGACTAATAATCCGAAGATTTCACATCAATCTGGCGTACAATGCTTCAGAATTGCCGAAAGCACATTAAAGAAGCGACAATTAGGTTTCCTCCTAGACTCCTGACTTCCTTCAGTTTTGTTGCCGCATAGACTGGGTGCCATTTTCACGCTGCCTAGGCAGCCTTCGGTGGGTAGCGCTGCGCGCTAGCATCGCGCATTTTGTCTTTACAAAAAAGTAATGTATGCCAGGTTGCAAAAAAAATGGCAGTGGCTTAAATTGGCTAACCCTGGAGCTCAGCGAAAAGGAAGGACCCTTTCTAAGTGTCTGAGGCTCGTCCTTAGCAGCTCCGCTATACCCTCGCGCTAGCCGTTCTATATATACACACACGACCACTTGGCTATGAGGAGATATCATATGACCTTATGACACCCCCATCAGAGACGTCATCGCGAGGCTTCATATCACCCCATCGGATGTTCTAAAGTCAAAGGTCACCCAATGTCAAAGGTCAACTCAAGGTCAGCGATCTACTGAAGGTCAGAGGTCAAACGTCAGCTAAAATTCATGGGCCAAGGTCAGGGGTTCGACACCATAACTGTACCACATAAGGTCATACACGGCTAACGTGGTTGCACTGAAGGTCGTTCAAGGTCACTCTAGGCATACGCGACGACTGCGTTACCTATTTAGTGAAGCTTTTCGCTTCAAAAATTGCTGCTGGTTTAGCTCTGGTTAACTCTGGTCGCAATCGAAAAGCTGCATCTCTTTGGCTACGCTTGTGGTCGAGCGACTGGCGGTCTCCACGGCAGGCGTCGCATCGAACACATCTAGCGTTATGCTGAACGCGTCAAAGTGCACAGGCGTTTTATGCAGAACTCACCTTCATGACCTGCGGATGCGATGCCGGCAGCCGCTTCCCCGCTTGACCGAAGGTCAAGGCCAAATGTCAAGGTCAGAGTTGAGATAGTGTAACAGCTGCTGTTATCGCTGCTGTAGCTAACGTCATGTGTCGATCCTGACTACCACAAGTTATGCTCATGGTTTGACCTCTAGCTACATTCAAGGTCAAACTTGCGACCCCGCGGACGTCTAGCTATATTCAAAGTCGAACTTACGGCCGCGCGGCTCGAAAAGCGGGTGTGGTGAAGCTTTTAGCTTAAAAACTGGATGTTAGTTGGCAAGTGTTTCTGGCATAAAATAGTGTTCGGCCAACGTGGCGGAAGGCCATGCCAAGAAGTTGTTTCGCACCGAAAGACATGTCTGTCTACGGCACCTGGTATTTTCTGTTCTTGGATTAGAGTAATAATATAGATCCACGGAGCTGTAGCGCCTGAAGCGGACTGCTATTTTAAGTGTATTCTAAGTTCGTTCGTGACCGAGTCAGTCCTGCCTGATAAGCATAATGCTTCAGGCTTCTATGCCGAACTCTTGTACGATGCAGATGTAAATATTGTATATAAAGCTGTTATTCTTTACCTCGCCGTCACCTTTTTTAGACTGGCCTGCACGGAAGCCGTGTCAACTGTCAACTTATCTCTGCTATCGTGGCGACTTCGACACAGTATGAGTGCTGGCCATGCTGAGAAGCCCAATCACAACAACGCCCATATGTGTTCAGTATACTGTCGACACATATAAATGGGTCCTCATGAGTTGACGAGGGAACCACCGGAAAACTTTTCATTCTACATGCGTATGCGGACGGCTTTGCTCTTTGTGCGCTTCTATTTTGAGTGTAAGCGTGCAGCCTTTCAATCTTTATACGTTCATTTTGATCGTTGTGTAATTTGTGGTCACCGGAAGCGCGCATGGAAGTCCGGATACGTGGAGCCGCTAGCAGTGCCACTCCAGTACCCAGAATAGAGGATCCACCTAGTATTGTGAGGGGAAGAGGTGAATAGCGCCCCAACCCAATCGCCTCTGCAAACTTTTTATTATATATTTTTCACCACCTCTGGCGTACAGGACAGTCCCTGGAAAAATGGCGAGGGTACTTTTGGTAACGTTTAAGATTGAGCTTTTACACTCCAAGGAAAAGTTCAGAGCTCTGAAGTGCTCTTGCAAAAAATGCTAAAGCGCATGAAGGTCTCCAGCATCGGCAGAAATTGCAGCTTCATTAACGTTGACGTTCACTCGGAGATATTAGAGATCAGCTATATCGCGAACCAACATATTGAATGGCAAAAGGGATAAGACCATGTCCTGCAGAAGAAACCTTTACAATAGTTAAGTATGTGCAATGAGTTTCCTTTTAGCTGTTGCAGCACTAGTATTTGCAAACCATGCCCCGTGCAGCCGGGAGTAGCCACAGGCCTAGAAGTGCGATCACGTGGCGTTATATCAGAATCATTAGCGCGTCTCAGAATGAAACGTAATGACGCACATCCACAGAAAACGAAGGGAGAGCGAAGGCAGCACTCCGCAGCTGCTGGCGCACTTTAGTCACCCCCTGAAGAAGGGACCGAGTTGGTCCTGAGACGTTGGTAAAGTTAACATTATTGGTTGCCGTCAGTTTTCTCTAAACTAAAACTGCAGATGATTTGCATGCCGGTAATTGTTGGTTAAAAAGTCGATGTACCAATTCATTCCAGGCAAAAGTTTCCCAATCTGTTCTTGTACGTTCGAAACCATAGCGTTTAACCCTTCCACCACAGTAGCAACGGAAACACGTGTTTTAAAAGGGCCCTTCTGTAGGAATAATATTGGGGAATGCTTACCAAGCATTCCCAAATATTTTGTTAGGCACAACTGCTGGCTTGCTCTGTGTACCGGTTAGCACATGTAATTTCGTTTCCCAGATAGCAGCACGCATGTAACAAGGCGGCTATATTTCCGAGAATTTGATATAAGAGATCGTAACTCGTGTCACAAGTTCTGACACTACTTCGTTTGTTATAGCAAATATTCATCTGCTCTCTGAACTTGTACTGGAAGATCAGGCATAGGGACCACGACGGAAGCGAATCCGTGCATTGCCAAAGTCACGCACTACGCTCACGGACGCTGAACACCATCCGCCGCGGTGGCTCATTGTTTATGGCGCTCGGCTGCTGACCCGTAATACGCACGTTTTATCCCGGCCGCGGTGCTCGCATTTGAATGCAGGCGAAATGCTAGAGGTCCGTGTACTGTGCGGTGTCAGTGCACGTTAAACAACCGCAGGTGGTCGAAATTAGCCGGAGCCCTCCAGTGCGGCACCTCATCCCCTTCTTTCACTGCCACCTTCCTGCATTCCCACATAGTGCGGTTGAGGTGATCATTGAGCAGTGAGACACGTACTGCGCCATTTCTTTTCGGTAAAAACCAAATAATTTTATAATGCCATAGTCACACCCACACTAAACACCGAACGCTCAGTGTGAATGAAAAAAGAAAAAAATTTCGATGCTCTAGCTTAGCAGTAATTATTAAAGAGACGAAGGGTAAGCGCAATTTGCTTAAAATTACCGTGAGAGGAAGCAATCGGTGCTAAGGAACAGACAGCGCCCTTATATTTGCAGCACCGAGTGGTGTCACCATTGACTGAACGTGGATTCTTTACCTCCAAGTTAGGGCAGAGGCGCTCTTTTGCACACGCAACTAAAAGATATATTCTTCACAACTTCACACAACCATTTTGTGTTATCAGAACATGCCACTCCACAGATGAGCTAGACACGTTACTTCCGGTAATTAGCAACAGCCAAGTGCAAACAAAAGAACGGTTGATGTTATGAATTGATCTGAGAAAACTTAGATTTTGCAACCGAAAAAGGTCGTGTCTGTCCTCGTTAAGTTCTGACACATGACTTTACCATGGTAAATCAAAAGCGGTAATGTGAGTAAATACATCATTGCCTTAACCTAGCAGGATTAGTGCAAAGGCCATACTTTGCCATTGGTGAATCTGGTGAGCAATGGAACATGATTCCGAAATCACTGGCATACTTGATTGGCGAGTTAACATTGCGAACAGATTGTGGAAACTCCAAAAGCGGACAACGGCAATAGATGGCAAGAGCGTAGAAAAGCTGCCAGAACGACATCTGAGCAATACCGAACACTGTGCGAAGAGTGTACCAGTCGGGTCGATGATACACGCTATGAATAAATGAAAGGACAAGGGTCGCGGAAATCGGAGCATTCTTCACGAAGGAACTTTCGTCAGTGCATCTGTAAGCCCTGACGAACCACACTTCCTGTTTTTTTGATGTTAGCTTGAGTTTTGGCATTCCATCCAACGCCGTTCAGTACTGCAAACCTGATGGTTTACGCCAGGAGCCAGCCTAGAACGGCCACCTTCCGCAACTTTGGCACAGATGAGTGAGGACGAATGACATCGTATATTACAGTGGGCAGCAGAAAGTACCGGCCGTTGAGGGCCCTCATGATGCTGAAGTCAACCATATCTGCAGCTTGCAGGCCCCACAAACGCGCCCTGAAGCCTCGAAGTGAAAGACATTGCACCGCAGGAAATTTTCAGCGAAGTCGGGGGTTGGTTGTGGAAGCGGAACTGAGACTCCACTAGACGCTGTCGGAGTCAGCTGGGTAAAATCTTTAAGGCTCTCCAACCTTCCAGCGTCGCCACCTTCGAAAAGCCAGCTTCGACGACAGTCCCAGAAGACCACTTCCTTCACGGCGGTGAATTTCGAACTTACCACCTAGTCTTTGGTGTCGTGAGAATTTGCGCCGTAAAGAGGTCCCTTATTTTTCTTATGGTCCGCACGCTCCCGTTGCATATTGGAACACCTGTTCCCAAGAACCATCATGAGAAGCGTACAACTGTTCCGCTGCGCTTCCAAAGCTGTGCCAGACCAAGTAAGCCCTCCTGGCGATGGCTGTGGCAGCGAATATATATCCGTGGAAAACAAGTCGTGTATAGCACGGATCTTGCTGCCACCTCTAAAGTTATTTTTACTTTCTTGCTAGGAGAGTAGCCGATCGCGCCGAGAGCATGTCGCAGGTCGTTTAAATCCCACACATTGCGATCGAAAGCGTCGCTTTCTTTTGATGTCGAGTACAGTGGCCCCGCGTCGCTGAGATTGAGAAATGTTGCGAACATTTTTGCATGAATACCTGAAAGTTCTTCCGCAGTGCTCGAATCGTGAAATTCATTCTTTAAAGCTACCAGGCCGTCTGCCATAAAAAGAGACGAAAAAGAGTCATTGCGCCATTGAGTACTTACGCTGCAGAAAATGTGAGCAGTCACTTGGCTGTAACTAAAACTGAAGTTTGAAGGAAGCCTGTATTTTAATGATGCTACAGCGGCGTAAACGAAAGCGTTTCTGGCGTTCGGCTTGCTGAGAAGATCCCAGTTCTTTTTGACCAGCTTAGTGGCCACAAATGAGAAGAAAGTATGGCGGTTCACTATGGCTGTCAGGCATGACTTGCAGTAGTCGATGATGAACCCTGCGGCCCCGACTTTCTGTACTCCTTTCGGCAAGGTCCCTGTGACCTAGATCTTCTCAAGATATTTCCTTCCCGCCAATTGAAACCATAGCCAGTGCTTCATGATGTCAAAGCACACCTGCGCGAAGAAATTCCGGCAGGGACTTACGGTGGCGTTCACGTATCTTGCTGCATCAGGGGCGTCATCCGGGCAGAAGAAGGAATTTCCTCCGGCCTCGGCGGAGCCGCATTGTTTGCTCTAGCGGTTGCTGAAGTAGTTGCTGATTGCTGCGATGTCTACGAAGACCGCGGCTAAGATCACAAGCACACAGCTGAAGAAAAGGAATCGCCGCCTGTGCTCCTTGGTTATTACAAAGGTGCTCAATCTCGGTAGCACAATGGTCCGCAGAGTCTGGAAGGGCGAGCTGGAAGGTTCCGGCATCGCTGCTTTGTTCGCCATGACACCTCCTCTTGCCTGCTCTTCCTTCTTCTAAGCCGACGCCTCCTCGTGCTCTATCGAGACAGGTAGTAGTTTTTTTTCTATTGGGGCGATCTTGCGTTAATCGCCGGATTATGCAGAGCGATGGGGATGAAAGCGATTAATTTAAAATAATTATTATTAATTGGTTTTTTTGGGGGGGAAAGGAAATGACGTAGTATCTGTCTCATATATCGTTGGACACCTGACCTGCGCCGTAAGGGAAGGGATAAAGGCGGGAGTGAAAGAAGAAAGGAAGAGAGAGGTGCCGTATTGGAGGGCTCTGGAATAATTTCGACCACCTGGGGATCTTTAACGTGCACTGAAATCGTACAGCTCACGGGCAGCTTACCGTTTTTTCTCCATAAAAACGCAGCCGCCGCGGTCTTAATTTATAATGAATAATGCTTTCCAGCGACACATACCACTCATCCATGGTGATTAGTGACGTACCCAAGACATCAAAAACGCCAACGTCCAATCAAATAAAGGCAAGAAGGGCAATGAAAATCTGATATTACTAATGAAGTTTATTAGGACTTTTTATCACTTCAAACATCCTTGTTCCTTTAATTCAAATGGATCATTTCAACGCCATAGCACTAAGGATCCCTTTCAGTGGATACCTCGGCGCAGTATTTGGCGCTGACGTGTTCACAAAATTGGGTTTGGTCGGGAAGGCCGTGTTATCACAACCAAATCACGTTGCGAGGGTAATTCAAAATCCACCAATCATCGCAAGCTACATCAGTGATCTAGTTAGCGCTCCTTCTCTCGTGCGGTGAGAGATTGTGCTGGCCAGCTGTGACCCCAGAGCGCAAGTTATAGCAGTGGAGTGGGCTGACAATGTCGTCGAGGGCTATGTACTCTCGACCACTTAACGCGACCTCTTAACAAGCTCTTTTCGGCGAATAAAATGTTTTACAATGAATACAGCAGCGATATATATGGCAACCCTAAACAATTATTCTTTTGTCTACAGGGTCGTGACGTCATTCCAGCGCGACTATGTAGTGCCTCTGCTTAAAGAAAAGCAACGGCGAAGAAAAGAAAAATGACCTAGCCGGAACTCGAACATCTGCCAACTGGGTCGTGATCAGGGGTCCCTAAGCCTCGACCACTGAGGAACATTCGTACGCCTTGGTTAAAGGAGGTCTTCTGGGTCTTGTGGTAAATAAAAATAAAAGAATATAAAATCAGTAAAACAATCATCAGTGTCCGTGTCTGCGATGCGGTACGCAAAGACCGCAGGAGGTAGAGGGGACCTTTAACGTCATCGCGTCAAAAGCTTAAGGCGGAACTTAAATGTCCCCTGATTTTGTGGGGTAATCTTATGGGTATCTTACCTGATTACACCTGCAGTCAATCCTTAAAGAAGAACTGCTAGCCACCACCAGGTCATAGACAATCACCCTTGTGGGTACTATGTCGCGAGGGCAGCAACACAGGGAACTATCTAACTATGTATGGCATAGCAGCTATCTGAGACTTGACCCTAAGTTTCGAACCTTTTCTGAGTGTAAGAGATTTTAGCACTTCTCTGCGTTGCGTTCTTGTCACGCGGTGATCTGAGGGTTGCCGCCCACCGGGGAAAGTGCGTCGAGCGATCTACAAGGCACTCTGAGCCTTTTCAGTTCCTACACTGACTATAGTTGCAGCGCCCAGGTGTTCTGAACAGTCCAAGGTACTGTCTACACGATTGCAGACCTGCGTCCATTGTTATTTATTGAAGCTGCTTGTTCTTAGATTTGGTCTAATATTCGGGTCATGTTTCCTTTAGCGTTGCGTTTGCGTTTTGCAATCATGCAATTATTTTCTCTTTTTGTAAGGCCGGCCAGATCTGAAGCAGTTTGCAGTCTACTTGACCGTCCTCCAAAATAGTGGGAGGTTCCTTGGTGAAATCAGCTGTATCCTCGTGTAGCTTTGCTACTTAAGTAGAGCAAATTCTTGAACTTGGCCGCTTGTTTTTTGTCGCGGAGATTTCTGAATAAAGTTTAGTTTCTGGGGATTTACCGTCCCAAAGCCTCTCGGGCTGTGCAGGACGCTGTAGTGAAGGGCTCGAGAGGTTTCGACCATCTGGGGTTCTTTAACGTGCGGTGACATCGCACTGTACTCGGATTTCTAGAAATTGGACCACCGCGGCTTGGATACAACACGCGTCTTACGATTCAGCAGCCGAGCGCCATAACCTCTGATCCACCCCGGCCGCTTTTTCTAAATAAATCCGAGTCGCTTACGGGTTTGAGCTGAAATTTGGGTCTGAGGTTTCGAGCCTGGCATATTATCGTGAGAATAAAGTAATCGCTGCTAAGAGAAACCTCTGTGTTGTTCCCGGCGCTTGACCTCAAGTTATTTGTTAGTGTGAGATCTGGGCACGTGTTTCTTCTCACACTGCTGCCCGTGCGTGTGGCACGAGTGACGTTAGTCGGTTGAGGTGTTCGTCGAACATTGAGACAGGTACTCCGCCATTTCCTTTCGTTAAAAAACCGATAATTTTAAAGCGAAAGCTTTACTGGCCGCCTGTTGAGAGGTCTCGCTTGATTCCTGGGCTGCCGTGCTGCGCAAGCGCGAGGAGCAGTGACGACACACGGCGCATTTCTCTCTCTCTCGCTCCGTAGTCACAACTGCGCATGCGCCACTAGTAGCACCGAGCCAGAGGTGTTCCGCCGCTGCGCAGCGCCGCGCCTTTCTTCTAAATGCAACTGTCAATTTTCACAATTTCCAGCTTCCTCTTTCATCTTTCCCTCGCTCCTTTATGTTTTCCTTTACTGCGCTATTCGGGTGCCCACCGAGATATGTGAGACGGTTACTGTGCCATTACGTTTCCTCAAAAACCAAACTAAGCAAGTGGGCCAACATCCTTCATACATTTCATTGGCGTTGACAACAATGCAAAGATCGTTCATTTTCACGAAGGAAAAGGCGCACAACCGGCTACGTGGGTTAGTGCAGACGTTAATCTCGCTTTCACTTTGAATACCTTGGATTAGCTGTGCTAATCAACATTGATTTTTAATGGCACAGTGAGACCCACACTAAACACCGAACGCTCAGTGTGATGTGAAAAAAAGGACAGTTTTGTATGACCCAGTTTGCCAGTATATAATAAAGGGACGAATGGAAAGGTTAATTCGCTTAAAGGGGCTCTGAAAGGGGCTCCAGTAGGGCTGGGATGCTAAAGCACGCCTCTTCACAAACACTCTCCAGCAAGAAATGTTCTAATGCGCTTTGTAGAAGCTGCATTATCTGTAGTGAAGATTCGAATTTCCGCGTCTTGCCGGTTTTCTCTCTCCTCTCGTCACTTTTTGCACACTGGAAGGTCGGCGCCAGTTCGCCGGACCCTCCTCCGGGGGAGAGCTTCTTGACCCGCCGGAGCAACGCGGCTTATTGGCCACGGCATTGGTAGCTGCCTGACGTCTGAAATAATCTAATAGCCATCTCTCGACATGCATACGTAGATGCGAGCTACGGAGGAAGGTGCGAGCATAACAAAGTCGTCGAGAAGGGCTCGCCAATTTTCGCGCGTGATTGTGGGTCCTCTGCGGCGTCTAGAAGTGTATTATTGAAGCAAAAAGCTTCACTACGCTAGACAAGACCGCGCTTCGCGCGAGCCGGCGTATCTCGGAGCGCAAGTTACGTCACGCAGGGCGCAGGTGGCCGCCGCCGACTCATTCTCTCACTCGCTCCTTAGTGACTACTGCGCAAGAGCCACTAGTAGCACTGAGCTACAGGTGTTCTCCCAGTCTATCACCACCGCCGCATGTACCAAAATACGAATGAGGCGTCCGCATATCCAGAGAGCCAGTTATGCGCCTTTCCTTTCCTCGAAGCCATCGCCGTCTAGAACATTGTCAACGCCAACGCCAATGAACACAGTGAACGCCGACATCTTTCGCTTTGTATATCCTGGATTATCTGAGCTAATCTACATTAATTTTTTTGGCTCAGGTTTTCATTGCAACACAATGCAGTGATTGAGCGAGTTGATGTGCTTTCCTCGGAAGGTGTTTTAGAGTCCCTTTAAAATTAACTTGAGAGAAAAATATCGGTGCTAACGAACAGACAACACCCTAAAATTTACAACCTCGAGTGATGTTATCATTCACTTAACGAGGATTCTTTGAAAAGAGTTGAGAGTTGGCCTTGCTGGTTTGCGATCATTTTGGGGACAGAGCTAACACAGGACGGAGCGAGAACACAACACAGGCGCTGACTAGCAACTGGCGTTTATTTCAGGTTGCGCGAGCACGCTAACTTTCAAAATGCCACTACGAGGTCGAACCTACTCGTTCGCCTCGCCAAATGCAAATGCTCTCCCCTGCTTGAGAAAACCCGCACCTTCAAGACATATTTCAGCCAGCTTCCTCGGGAAATCTGGGAAGCTTTTATCATCAATAAGAAAGAACACAATTGTTTCAGTGCGCCGTCTATCCCAATAATTTCAAAAGAAATCGCTTTTCTGGGGCATCAGTCCTGATACTCCCTAGCCGCCTCCCCGATGTGCCTTTAACCTTGTTGGATTTGTTCTTGTTTTCACCGGATCATCCCCTTTTTGGTGTTGTTTTATCGCCCCCTTTTTCTCCTTTCGAAATGAGCACATGCCATTCACCTCGCCACTTACTTTCATTTCATCTTTGACGCGCGCCTTTAGCAGTAAAAAATTTTTTACCCGTTTTTCTTTTTTTCTAGTTTGTTTTCACCCGGACACCTTGTTACTCCCATACACCTATTTGCCGGGTCATCTGTAGTTAAGTTTCTTTTGTCACGAGCTGAGCACGTGCCTTTTTTCTTCACGATCTTTTCGCGCAGCAAGTTGAATGTTTTCTTAATTGCGGTAGTTGCGGTAAATATATATATGTCTGTATTTCTGAAATTTTCTAGTCAAGGCGAGTGTTCTGTTCTCGCTCCGTCCTGTGTTGGCGTTGTTCCCAACATGAGGATTCTTTACCTCCAAGATATGGCAAAGGCGCTCGTTTGCAAGCAACAAAAAGATATATTCTCTGCACAACTTCGCACAATTATTTTGTGTTATCAGAACATGCCACACCACAGTTGAGCTAGGCACGTCACTTCCAATAATTAGCAAGAGCCAAGTGGAAACAAAAGAACAGGTGATGTTAAGACCTGATCCGAGAAAAGTTAGATTTTGCAAGCGAAGAGGTCGCATCAGTCCTCCTCGTTAAGCTCGGACATATTGTCACGGGTGGTTCAGACTACGCGGGTCGAAGGCAAGATGGGGAACCAGGACCACAGTAGCAGGCGCAAAAGGCAGGCCGAAGGGTCGTGGCTGGGCTCACGAGCGAGTCCCGGCGATCTTCTACCTCTGCACCGTCGATCGGCACCCAGCTGGTCGAAGATGACGTTAAGTGCAAAATGAAGGAATAATAACACACACGACACTGCTCCCCTCCCGAAAGGCGCATCGTCCCAATGCGCAAAGAGGGAAACTTAAGGTTGAAAAACATGTGTAGAGCACGAAGAGTTAAGCCACGTGCTCCAAGCTGTCACAGTACGCTTTCAGGCGAGCTACGTGAACATCTTCGGCGGCAGGCGGGTGGCGGGACGCCCACGTTACGATCGGCAGTACTTCATAATTTAACTCGCCTATACGGGGAATCACTTCGTACGGGCCAAAGTATCGTTTCAGAAGCTTCTCGCTAAGGCCACGGCGTCGAATCGGAGTCCACACCCACACTCGGTCACCCGGATTGAACTGAACACCACGGTGGCCTTGGTTGTATCAGCGAGCAGACTTGCTGGTGGGCTTGGATGCGAAGGCGGTCCAACTGTCGGGCTTCTTCCGCAAGTTGAGCGACGAGTTGAGCGTCGGCGTGAGCGTAGACGTCTGGCTGGTGGGGCAGCATAGCGTCGAGCATGGTAATGACTTCCCGGGCATGCATCATGTGAAATGGTGAAAATTCGGTGGTTTCTTGAACTGCAGTGTTGTACGCAAAAGTTACGTATGGTAACACATCGTCCCAGGTTCGGTGCTCGATGTCGACATACATTGAGAGCATGGCAGCCAAGGTCTTGTTAAGGCTCTCGATCAGCACGTTTGTCTGCGGGTGGTATGCGGTAGTTTTGCGGTGGGCGGTGTGGCTTAAACTCAGTAACTGTGAGATAAGTTGTGATATAAATGCAGCACCACAATCAGTGATAACGACCTCGGGGGCACCGTGTCGAAGAACGACGGACTCGACGAAAAACTTTGCCACATCCCAGGCCGTTGATGAGGGCAGATCGCGTGAGTCGGCATAGCGCGTGATGTAGTCCGTCGCAACAACGATCCATCGGTTGCCCGATTGCGACTTTGGAAAAGGTCCGAGTAGGTCCATACCGATCTTCTGGAACGGACTGAGCGGGGGAATGATGGGGTGAAGGTGTCCCGCAGGCTTCACGGGTGGAGTCTTGCGCCGTTGGCACTCCCGGCAGGTCCTGGTGTAAGGCGGACGGTCTTGTCAAGTTGTGGCCAATAGTACTTGGAACGTACTCGCGCGAGCGTTCTACTGAACCCCAAGTGTCCCGAGGAGGGGTCCTCATGAGACGCTTCTGTAATTTTATCGCGTAGATCAGTGGGCACAACTAAAAGCCATGACCTCGTGCTCAGGGCAAAGTTCTTATAAATTACGTTGTCTCGAAGGCATAAATGACGTACCACGCGTACAAAAGGACGAGGAACTACGCCTCCTTGACCCTCCAAATGTGAGATCATGTCGCGAAAGTTGTGGTCGAGTCGCTGCCGCGCCGCCATATCGTCCGTACTTAGAGCTTCTAAGAAGATGCCAAAGTCGTCGCGGATTCAACGGGAGCATGGTAAAGGCAGTCAGCATCAGTGTGTCTGCGACCAGACTTGTAGACGATTGTAGCGTCGAATTCTTGCGGTAGAAGCGCCCACCTCGCAAGTTGGCCTTCAGGGTTCCTTAGATTGGTCAGCCAGCACAGAGAGTGGTGGTCTGTTACCACCTGGAATGGGCGTTCATACAGATAGGGCCTGAACTTTGTGATCGCCCAAATTACTGTGAGGCATTATTTTTCGGTGGTCGATTAATTGGTTTCCGCCTTCGACAAAACACGACTGGCGTATGCGATGACACGTTCGATGCCGTTCTGGTGCTGGATCAAGATGGCCCCAAGGCCCGTGTTACTAGCGTCAATGTGTACCTCTGTCGCGGCGTCCTGATCAAAATGGCCTAGGACAGGCGAAGCTTGCAGGAGTCGTTTTAAATGGTCAAATGCAAGCTGCTCTTCACTAGACCACTGGAATGAGACAGACTCCTTCGTGAGGCGGGTAAGCGGCGCGGCGATATCCGAAAATTTAGAAACAAAGTGTCTGTAGTAAGCGCAGAGGCCCAGGAACCTTCGCACGGCGTTTTTGTCCAATGGTGTCGGGAAGGAAGCTACGGCGGCTGTTTTATCGGGATCGGGACGGACGCCCTCATGACGGACGACGTGACCCAGAAATTTCAGTTCGTCATAGGCAAACTGGCACTTCCTAGGCTTGAGGGTGAGGCCGGCGTTTCTGATAGCCTGCAGGACTGCTTTTAAGCGGACAAGATGTTCTTGAAACGTGCTGGAAAAAATGACCACATCATCAATGTACCCAAGGCATGTTTGCCATTTGAGGCCGGTGAGAACGGTGTCCATAACGCGCTGGAAGGTCACTGGAGCAGTAGAGTCCGAAGGGCATCACCTTGAACTCGTACAGTCCATCCGGGGTGATGAAAGCCGTCTTTACTTTGTCACGCTCATCAACTTCTATCTGATAATACCCCCTTTTAAGATCGATAGAGTAAAAGTAACGGGCATGGCGCAGGCGGTCAAGCGCGTCATCGATGCGCGGAAGTGGATATACGTCTTTTTTCGTGACTCTGTTGAGGCGCCGGTAGTCAACACAAAAGCGAAGGGTGCCGTTTTTTTTCTTCACCAGCACCACCGGAGCAGCCCAAGGGCTGTGAGATGGTTGAATAATGTCATCGGACAACATTTCGCGCACTTGATAATGTATCGTTTCACGTTCTTTTAACGAAACCCGATATGGTGACTGATGGTGGTGACTGTGGAGAAGGGGACGGGCGGCCGACCATTGGCGGCGACGAGCCACGGACGACGAAGGCGTACGTCACGGTAGGCTCTGCAGGCGGAGGGGTGACCGGGCAGCGAGGATAAAGTGCACGTTGCACTTCTTCTCGGACGACCTCTGTGTGGGGGGACGAAGATGTGCAATCGATGGGTGGCAGGTACTTTCGAAGTTCCTCCCTGACAACTTCGCTGACAACCTCGCGTAGGTGGATGGCATCGACAGGGTAAGCCGCCGGGTGGTCAGCGAAAAGGTTGGAAGTATTAGAAACCCCGGCAAGCCGACGGTTATGATCGGCTCTGGCTGCCAGGGCACGCTCGATGTTAGTCGCTTCGGGCGATAAACTCGGCCACGGTTTTGGGAGGATCCCGAACGAGGCCACCAAAAATGTCGGATTTGATACCTCGCATAAGAAAGCGCACCTTCTTTTCCTCGGTGGCTCGGGGGTCGGCTCGGGCACTAAGCCGCAACACGTATTCTACGAAACTAGTGACGGTTTCATCGGGGCCCTGGATCCTGGTTTGCAGGAGGTCTTTTGCGCGTTGGCGGCGATACTGGTTTGCGAAAGTGTTTCGCAGCTGAGTCTTGCAGGTATCCCACGATGTAAGGGTGTGCTCGTGATTCTGGTACCAGTGACGGGCTGTGCCCTCAAGACAGAAATATAAGTTCTGCAGGCAATGTTCCGCAGTCCAGCCGTTGTGATGGGCCACGCGTTCGGAGTGTTAAGCCAATTGTCAAGTCTTCGGAGGCTTCGCCACGGAACGGGACAGCGGAACGAGGAGCGACAGGGAGGTAAACCACAGCTGGTGCGGGCGAAGAATCGGTCTGCTGGCATTGGATCACAGTGGATCGAGCCATATGCAGTGCTGGCACGGACCTTGTGGTAATATGCGGGAAGAGGCTGAATTCTGGGCTGAGTCTTTGAAGTCGCCGACAGGCACGGATCTCGTCCTCCTCAGCAGAGGGGCGACAGCCCGGGCTGGGAATGAGACTCTGCGAAGCGGGAGGTATGGGATGACGTCGCATAAGATGGCACCTCCACCAGAATGTCACGGGTCGTTCAGACGACGCGGGTCGAAGGCACGATGAGGAACCAGGACCACAGTAGCAGGCGCCAGAGGCAGGCCAAGCGGTCGCGGCCGGGCTGACGAGCGAGTCCCGGCGATCTTCTACCTCTTCACCGTCGATCGGCACCCAGGTGGTCGAAGATGACGTTAAGTGCAAAATGAGGGAATAATGACACACGACAATATGACTTCACCATAGTACACCGAAAGCACTCATGTGAGTAAATACATCATTGCCTTAACCAAGTATGTATAGAGCAAAGGCCACACTTTGCCATGGGTGAACCAGCTGAGCAATGAAAAAAGGTCGCGAAATCATAGGCATACATGACTGGCGCATTAACATAGCGAACAGCTTGCGGAAACTCCAAAAGCGAGCAGCTATGGTAGATGGCAAGAGTGTTTAAAAGCTGCCCATGCGAGATCTCAACAATACTGACCGTGTGTGAAGAGTGTTCCAGAAGGTTCGGTGAAATTCACAAATAATCGGTGAAGGACAAAAGGTCGCGGCAATCGTAGCATACGTCACAAAGAAACTTTCGTCAGTGCCCAAGTAAGCCCTGACAAAACACGCTTGCAGATATTTTTATGTTAGCTTGAGTTTTGGCATTCCACCCGACGCCGTTCAGTACTACAATCCTGATGGTTTCCGCCAGGAGCCAGCCTTGGACAGCCATGTTCCGCAACTGCGAGACAGATGAGTGAGGACGAATGACACGTAGACTACAGCGGGCAATAGAAAATACCGGCCGCTGAGGACCATAATCATGCTGAAGGGAAGCACATCTGCAGCTTGCAGGCCCCACAAACGCGCCCTAAAGGCCTCGATGTGAAAGACACGGCCCCGCAGGAAGTTTTCAGCGAAGTTTCGAGTTGGCTGTTGAAGCGGAACTGAGACTCCACTTGAGGCTGTCGGAGTCAGCTGAGCAAAATCCTTAAAAAGGCTCTCCAACCTTACAGTGTCGCCACCTTCGAAAAGCCAACTACGACGACAGTTCCAGGATCGTTTCCCTCACGGCGGTGAAGGTCACAATTACCACCTCGTCTTTCGCTGATGTCGTGAAACGTTTCGCCGTAAAGGGGTCCCAGATTTCTCTAATGGCCCGCACGCTCCGGTTGGAGATTTGGAACGCCTGTTGCCAAGAGCCATCATGCGAAGCATACAACTGTTCCGCTGCGCTTCCTACGCTGTGCCAGACCAAGTAAGCCTTCTTGGCGACGGCTGTGGTAGCGTATTCGTCTGTGGAAAACAAGTCATGTATGGCCCGGATCTTGCTGCCAACCTCTAACGTTAATCCCTATTTCCTTGCTAGGAGAGTAGTCGATCACGCAGAGCTCATGTCGCAGGCCTTTTAGATCCCAAAGATCGCGACCCAAAACGTCTCTTTAGTTTGAGTTCGAGTACAGTGTCTCCACGTCGCTGAGATAGAGAAACTCTGCGCACATTTTTGCATGCATTCCTGAAAATTCTTCCGCAGTGAGCGTATCGAGACATTCATTCTTCAAAGCAGCCAGGCTGTCTGCCTTAAAATAAGACGAGAAAGAGTCATTTCTGCATCGAGCCCTTATGCTAACAAATATCTGAGTGGTCACTGGGTTGTAACTAAATTTGAAGATTGAAGGAAGCCTGTTTTTACTGACGCTAGAGGGGAGTAAATGAAAGCATTTCTAGCGTTCGGTTTGATGAGAAGATCCCATTTCTTTGCGACCCGATTAGTGGCCACGGAGCTGAGGAATGTATTGTGGTTCGCTAAGGCTCTCAAGCATGACTTGTAGTAGGCGACGAAAAACCCTGCCGCCCCGACTTTCTGTACTCCTTTCAGCGAGGTCCCTGTGACCATGATCATCTCAAGATATTTCCTTCCCGCAACTTGGAACCATAGCCGGTGCTTCATGCCGTCAGAACACACGTGCGCGAAGAAATTCCGGCAGGGACTTACGGTGGCATTCACGTGTCTTGCTGGATCCCGGGAGTCGTCTGTCCAGCAGAAGGAATTTCTTCCGGCTTTGGCGGAGCCGCATTGTTTGCTCCAGCTGTTGCTGAAGTAGATGCTGAGTGCTGATATGGCTACGAAGACCGCAGCTAAGATCACAAGCACACAGCTGAAGAAAAAGAGTCGCCGTCTGGACTGCTTGGTTGTTACAAAGGTGCTCAATTTCGGTACGACTTTGGCCAGCAGAGTCTGGAAGGGCGAGCTGGTAGGTTCCGGCGTCTCTGCCTGAATCGCCATGACAGCTCTTCTACTTCTTCTGCCTCTTAAAACATGACACATGACACCTCCTCTCTTCTGCTCTTCTTTTTAGCCGACGCCTCCACGTGCCGTAGCGAGAGGGGTAGTAAGTTTTTCCTATTGGGCAAATTTGCCGTTGGTCACCGGTTTACGCTGGGCGGCTAGGATACAGGACATTATTTGTAATGAATAATGTATTCGAGCGACACATACCACGGATCCCTGGTGAGTGTCGTACCCAAGACATCAAAAACTACAACGGCCAACAAAATATAGGCAAGAAAAAGATGAAAAGCTGATATTGCGAATAAAGATTATTATACCTATTTCCCACCTTCAAACATCACTGTCCCTTAAATTAAAATGATCATTTCAATGCCATAGCGCTAAGGATCCCTTTCAGCGGATAACCTGGCGTAGTATTTGGAGTCTACATGTTCAAAAAAATGGGCTTTGTCGGGAAGGTCTTGATATCACAACCACATCAACTTGCGACGGTAATTCAAAATCGAACAATCATCGCGAAGTGCAACAGCGAGGACGTAACTACACAATTACTCTTTGGTCTAAAGGGACATGATGTCATTCCAACGCCACTACGTAGTGCCTCTGGTTGAAGAAAAGCAACGGCGAAGAAAAGAAAAATGGCCGAGCCGGTACTCAAACTGCCCCTGGGTCGTGAGCCGGGCTCGCTAACCCTCGACCAATGAGGAACGTTTATGCGATTTTGTTACAGGAGGCCTTCTGTGTCTTGTGGTTAATAAAAATAAAACAAAATAATCAGTGAAATAAACTTCAGTGTCCGTGTCTGCGATGCGGTACGCAAAGAGGACGCCAGGAGGTAGAAGGGATCCTTAAAGTCATCGCGTAAACGCTTAAGGCGGAACTTAAATGTCCCCTGGTTTTGTGGGGTCTCTTATCTGCTTACATCTGCAGTCAATCCTTAAAGAACTGCTAGCCACCACCATGTCAAAGCCAATCACTCTTGTGGGTACAATGTGTCGAGGGCAGCAACAAAGGGAATCATATAACTATATATGCCATACCGGCTCTCTGGGACTAGACCCTTAATATCGAACCTTTTCTTAGTAAGAGATTTTAGCACTTTTCTGCGCTGTGTTCTTGTCACACAGTGGTCTGACGGTCGCCGCCCACTGACAAAAGCGCGTCGAGCGATCCCCTAGGCACTCTCGGCCGTTTCCGTCCCTACACTGATAGTTTTAGCAGCGACCAGGTGTTCTTAACAGTTGATTTCAGACCGGCGTCTATCGTTACTTAAGATAGCTGCTTGTTCTTAGATTTGGTCTAATATTCGGATCATGCTTCCTTTAAGCTTGCGGTTGAGTATTGGAATCATCCAGTTCTTTTCTACTCTTTGGAAGGTAGGCCAGAGCTGAAGCAGTTTGCAGTCTACTTGACCGTCCTCCAAGGTAGTGGGAGGTTCCTTGGTGAAATAAGATATACCCTCGTTTATCTGTGCTACTCAAGTAGATCAATTTCTGGAACTTGGCTGTATGCTGTCGTCGCGGAGTTTTCTAAAAAAAAATCTATTTTCTTGATGGGGATTTAACGTCCCAAAGTCACTCGGGCTGTGAAGGACGCTGTAGAGACGGGCTCCAGAAATGTCGACCATCTGGGGTTCTTTAACATGCGCTGACCTCGCACAGTACTCGGATTTATAGAATTTCGACCACCGCGGCTGGGGTCGAATCCGCGTCTTTCTGAACCACCACTCAGCCACCCAGGCGGCTTTTTCTATATAAACCCAAGTCGCTTACGAGCTTGAGCTGAAATTTGGTCCTTAGGTTTCGAGTCTGGCATTTTATCGTGAGAATAAAGTGATCGCTGCTAAGGGAAACCTCAATGTTGTTCCCTGCGCTTGACCTCAAGTTATTTGTTAGTGCGAGATCTGGGCACGTGTTTCTACCCGTGCGTGTAGCCCGAATGACGTTGGTGAGGAGAGTCAGCTGCTGTTGGTGTATGAAGTCCCACAAGTGCTTGCCTTTAGAAAATATGCGTTTATACCCCCAGTCTATATGAAAGGCATCCAAAACTCCGACCATTAAAAGGAGAGTTTTGCCGGCCATAGCTAAAGTGTTTCTTAGCGCTGCGAGGAGCCTTGGTCTGTCATGCGGGTAGCTGAAGACGTTTAGTATGAAATAGAAAGGCTGCCCGTATTTCCAGGGAAGAAGCGCACTGAGAGAATCTAATCCTTATGTACGTAACGAGGATCATGTGTGGCATGTGCGAGATTAAGCTGCACAATAATGATTGTTTGCGTTTGGGGGTACCCTGCTTAGTAGCCTGGCAGTTTGTGGGCTATTCTGGGTTCCTGTATGTCTATCACGTCTGTCTAGTGACCTTATTGTTTATGAAAGGGGAGGTTAGATCCCTCTTGTTCTTAAAGCATCTACAATTCCTTTGCCTAATTCGTAGCGGGGAGGGGGAGGGCGTGCTTTGAGATGCTTGACTATGCTTGCGAAGCGGCGCGGGAGGCCCTGTCTGCCCAGCTCAGCCGTCGGGTAAGGGAGCACCCTCGTAACCCTGGCTTTTTGCCCCTTTTAAGACAGGCACTGGGTGGAGCCCTGCAGTGGTCTCGCCGCTTGAGATTCAGAATGATCCGCTGTCTTCTGGTAGCGCGTTAGCTGGACCCTGGTTCTTTCCAAGAGGGCGGATTGAGTTGCGGCAGGGTGTATTAGGGAGGGTGTAAAAAGTTGCATTACGGATGAGTTTAGTGGAGTAAAAGTACATTATTGCAGGTTTTTGTAATTTCAGGGTGGATTGCATGGGTGGATTAGGTAGGATTAGACTCAGTTAAGAGTGGAACAGATTCAAATGGTTCATTAGGGTAGAATAAGTTGCATTGCGGTAGATTGTGATAGATCTCAGGTGTAGTCTTGTAGATTAAGAGTAGAGTCTATTGAATTAAGTTGGATTAAGGTAAACTGTGGTCGATTAAGAATGAATTGCGCTGGAATAAATTAGATTAGGGATTATATTGCATTAATGAAAAATAACTGAATTTCGGGTGAATTAAAAGGAACTCACTAATTTCGCTTCAGCAGCAGATAATTTCTAAGTGCCTTCAGAAATTTTTGCTTCATGCGTGCGTACCCACGTGTCCACCACACATCAAGGCTGCTGACAGCCACTTAAGCGCGACAGTGTTAAGGACCCCGTGTCGCAGAAAAGCCGGTTTCGTCGTCGTTTGCCGTGAGCGAAAAATCCGAGAAGCATTAATAAATAAAAATTGAGTAAGAAATTGGTCGAGTTGAGGAGTCGAACCTGGGCCACCCGAGTGCGAGACGAGGACGCTAAGCGCTCCGACACGCCAGTGCTCTGACGGATCAGCGATAAGTTTATTTTTATTTATTTATACAGAATACCCCTAAAGGCCCTCGAAAGGGTATTACATAGGGGGGGGGGGGCACAGGCAAATGAACAGAATAAAACAAAACCACAAATATAAAACAAAAAAAAGCAAACATAAGACACTTCGCATGACATAAGTAAGCAAAAAATCAAAAGAATGGCAGCGCGGCAAAGAACTAAGATTACTGCAGTATTAAAATTATGCAAACAGAACACTAATGCAATGAATCATTTAATAACATAGCCTGCAATAACATACCCTGTAAAGGAAGCCATGAAAAAATAACAATGTATGCGAAGAGTTAAGCAGTAGTTATTGAAGCTATAAGATTAAAATATTTATCAGGATCAGTGGTGTTTGCGATATGTGAAGGCAGAGTGTTCCAGTCAGATATTGTGCGTGGTAAGAATGAATGCGCATAGTTAAATGTTCTGCACGTGAAACGCCGAACTTTGAAGGGATGATCGCGGCGGTCAAAAATCGAAGGAGGCAAAGAAAAAAAGTCGTTATGAAGTGATGGATGATGATTAAGTTTATGAAAAAGTGATAGTCGTGCAATTTTGCTGCGGAGACATAAATCCTGGGGACCTGCGCGTTTATTTAAGGCTGTTATGTTGGTGTTACGTGAATAATCGGAGTAAATAAAACGAACGGCGCAGTTCTGCAATGATTCAATGTTATTTTTTAGGTAAGATAGGTAAGGGTCCCAAATAGCCGAGGCATATTCGATTTTAGGTCTAATTAGAGTGATACAGGCATGGGCACGGAGGTGAGGAGGAGCATGCTTTAGGTTATGTTTTAAGAGACCTAATGACCGATTAGCAGATGCAAGCATAAGGTTAATATGGTGGTTCCATGCTAAGTCTGAATGAAGGTGAATGAAGTTCCGCCGTCAGCAACGGTAAATCCTCCTCGTGCGGTAGAAGCCCATTTGAAGCTCTTTTTTTTCAACTGTGGTCAAGACCCTTTTCCAAGCATCTCACCCAGAAGAGCTGAGCACCAGGCCGGGGGAAATCTTGTACCCATTAAAAACCGGTGGGCACTCGGCGGCACTGAGGATCGAACCCAGCACCCCCGGAATGCGAGGCGGATGCTCTACAAAGGCGCGTATAGTGAATACCGCGTTTGCTTAGAGGGTGCGTTAGAGAGATGTGATGTGGTGTATATTAGTAATTATGAGAATGGAAATTACAGCAGTCGCAGTTAATCGAGTAGCAGAGGACGTTTCCGCTACTTTTCCTCTTTGCTTGGCGTGCACGTAGCGCCATCAGACACGCCCACTAAAACCAATCTCTACTCCTCCTCCTTCTCGCAAAGTAGGCTACTGCCCCAAGTCATAGCGCGCGATAGCAGCGCCTCCCGCAGTTTCAATAGAAAAAAATATTTAAAGTGGCTTAGCTCGGCTATGCCAGGATATGTGTAGCGAAAGCACGCGTGGAACTCCCCGATTGGCCTTGTTCACATATTCCACAACGTGTGAAGCACAGGCATAAACCTCCAGTATGACCTGTAGGTCCAAGTTTGATTTCAGCATCGAGGCTATCCAAGGATTGAAGGGGTCTCGTCACTCTTACGCCAATTGCCTAGGCTAATGGCACGTTGTTCTTCGGTCTTTTGTGCCCGCCGGGGAAGTCTATTGGTCGCATTCCATCGTTCACCACGGGCTGTCTTCAGTGAAGCAGGACTCAGGTCTCTCGTCCGGCTGCTGTCGCTGCTGCTAGTGGTCGAGACACCAGACGTTAAACGTGCCTGTCTCGCGGCGGCATATTCAAGGCGGAGTTTAGCCAGTCGTTCGGCGCGCTGTTCGTCTGTTTCCTGGGCGATTAGTTTCCTCTTCACCTCATTCTGCTGTAGTTTCCAGGCCTCCTCCAGCTTATCAGAATTGTCGCCGTCCATACTATCGCCTCAACTGTGGTTGCGCCGCACGCCAGCTCTCCTTTTCAATCCTGTGACAACTTATTACGCACGCGACGCAGATGTCGAATCGAGCGGAGGCGAGTGAAACGACAAGGAATGCGGTGTCACGTCCTACCAAACGGCGGTGGCGACGAGCGGCGCGGTGTGACGTCATGCCAGATGGCGCAGCGAGCGCGCGAAGCACAGTAACCTTCCGTGGCGAGGCGCGCGTTGTGACGTCACGTGTTTCGATAGAGTACCGCCAGGGCGAAATCGCGAGTTTGCGGACAATAAAGCTTTCGCTTTGAAAAATTGGCTGTGGTTTAGCTCTTGCTAACCCTATTTGAATTGCGAAAGCTTCGTTTCCTCCTGGCAAGTCGTCTACGCAGCGTCTCATTCCGACGCTCTCGAGAATTCGAGCCGGCCTGTTCCGAAGTTGAAGAGTCACTCCGGGACGCGGCACTTCTTTTAGGCGCGTCTTCGTTACCACGCTTCTCAAGTCGTGCGGCGCGTTCTCCTGGCGTCTCTTGTGCGCGTTGTCTCTTCCTCGCTTCGTTCTGGCGCTCTGTTGTCTCTTTCGCGCTCTCCATAACTGCTGCAAAACACTGCAGTACACACACGCACACACACGAGCACACACACACACGCACTCACACACACACACACACACACACACACACACACACACACACACACACACACACACACACACACACACACACACACACACACACACACACACACACACACACACACACACACACACACACACACACACACATATATATATATATATATATATATATATATATATGTGTGTGTGGTGAAAAACCATATATATATATATAGGGTGAAAAACCCCTAACATGGCACGAGGCAACCATAAGGCAGCTTCCCTTACAGGGAAAAAGACAGCCATTGGAGGGCTATCTGCTTCCGGGCGTCGGTAATTATCCGGTGCTGGTCAGCAGCAGAGGAGCTGGCCAAGAGATTCTCCCAGTATGGCTCCGCCGTGGTTGGGGATGGAGGGTGTTGGAACGTAGGACATGTGAGGAGGACATGAAGGATGTCTCCCGGTTTCCCGCAGAGCTTACAAGAAGAAAGGAATTGATCGGGGTAACGGGCATGAAGGAGAGTAGGGTAGGAAGCAGTTCTGGTCTGGAGTTGGCGAGAGTGGAAGGCCTGGGTTAAGGTTAGGAAGGGACCCTTCGGTGCGTAAACGTGCCGGGTATCTCGGTAGTATTTAAGAATATCTGAACGTAAGCAGACGCTACTGGGATGGTCGAGGACGCCTAACTCCGGCCCGGAAACTGAGACTTCGGGTGAGGGAGTAGACCTCCTCATTACCCGGAAGCTTGCATGTGCGGGGGTCCAGATAATGGTTACGGGGTGGGTGGGGCACCAGAATCGTAGAAACCGAGCCGCGGTGCGGGATAACAGGCCTTTTGGCGAAATTGGATAGAGCGGATTTTCAGTCGAAGATAATTTTGGTGGCAGAGGTGGAGATGAGAGCGAGTGCGATGGCCGATTCCTCTGCAATTTTCGATGACTCTGTGGTGATGGATCTTGATGCGGTTAGTCGGGCCTGAGAACTAGCGACGGCGAGAACCATGCGGGAGCCCGACGAGTACGCTGCCGCGTCCACTGTTGGCTACTCGGAACTGTTGCCGTAGAGCTTGTGCAGGGCTTTGGCGCGGGCAGCCCTACGTTCTCCGTCCTGCTCGGGGGGCATGTTCGTAGGGATTGAAAGGATGATTAGATGGGAGCGTAGGTCTGGAGGTACGGAAACACCCTCGGTAGGATGGCTGATCGGGGTGATGCCTAGCTGTCAGGGTAGAGTGCGGCCTGCCGCGGTAATCGACAGGCGAGTCAGCTGTGCTGTTGGAGGGGTGGCTTCTGCCAGCTCCTCAAACGTGTTGTGGGTACCGAGTTTGAGGAGCCGGGTAGTAGAGGTGCTGGGGGGTAGGCGGAGGGCAACCTTCGTGCAGCTCCTGAGGAGCGCGTTGATGCGATCCCGCTCCTGCTCTAGGGGAAGGTAGGGGTATGAGTACGCCGTGCGGCTCGTGATGTAAGCTCGCATGAGGTTGGTGAGTTAGGGAGAGGTGGCGGTGGAAGAGTGGGGGTAGGAGTAGCCGGGGCCGCTGTTTCCGGGTAGAGTTAGGGGTTTGGGCCTGCTGGTGGGCATTCAGCGGTGCCTAGAGTAGGAGGTTGGTGGTTTTTAGGGAGGCGAGCTTCGCGCGGACACGCAGCAGCTTTTCATTGAGGGGGTTGGCGGAGGCCTGGGAAACTAAGCCTTCCCAGCTCACCTCATTGGTGCAGCGGCCGGGTGCCTGGGAAGGTGTTCTCATTGGGACTGGAGGTGGTGGTGCCCTCGTTCCAGTCAAGGAGCGAGACCGGGCCTTGAGTCTGTTAGGGGTGGACGGCTGTTTTGGTGCGGCAGGGTGCAGCACCGGAAAGGACTTCGATGTGAGCTGCGGGGCCTGGGTCTTGCGGGTCTTGGAGCGGCTGCGGTGTTGGGGAGGAGCCTGACTGGGGGGAGTCTGGCTGGCGTCTGCCTCGGCGGCTCGTTTGGCAGCATTCCAATACCTCTTTTTGACGAGGTATTGGGGTGCGGACCGCGCCTTGCACGTTCTTTCTCCCGTCAGGTGTGCTCTACCGCAGACCTTACATTCCAACGTGCAGGAGTGGTGCTCAGGGTGTTCGACTTGGTCGCAGCCGGGACAGCGGCATTGCTTGAGAGCCGGGCACACATCCACACGGTGGCCGAGTGCGCCGCAGTAACGGCAGTGCTCGAGCTTCTTTTTGAAGATTTAGCACCTATAGAGTACAGAGGAGTAGTAGATGTGCTTGGGCACCCAGTCTAGTTCGAAGAGGCTGATGATGGACTGTGTCGAACCCATGCGCCTAAAGTCGAGGATGGGAGGGTTTCGCTCGTGACTGAGGCGGTCCTTGATGCCTCCGTATGAGTGGTTGAGAGGGAACCCGTAGACCACGCCGTGGGCGCAGTCCACCGGTGCCGCTTGGTAGGAGTATATGTCGTAAGTGGTGCCTTTGATCAGTATGGACTTGATGTCGAGGTTGCGGAGTCTGCGCTGCGGGTCGGGAGTGTAGACAAGGATGAAATGTTGGAGCGTGTTGATGACTGTCGGGCTTGGCCTCTTGAGGTCTGAGGAGGGCTGCCTGCAGAATGGCATCGCGAAGCAGTACGCCGTTTACGGTCGGAAGGTTCAGGCCGCCACGGGGACGGAGGATGATCTTACGGTCGTCGATGGGGAGCTTAGGGTGGCGTAGGGAAGACAGTTGGGTCGGCCGGGGCCGGCGCCCGGCCGGGGATTGAGGCAAATTCGGAGTAACGGTTTGTAGGGGATTTGCGATTGGAGCTACGTTTGTCGTGCGCTGACTGCCAGCCGTTAGTAGAGGTAAGTTCCGAGGCATTTATGTTTTCTACCTCTACTACAATGACTTCCATGCCGCCGTCGAGGCGCCGACGCGCCGGTGGTCCGAGCGCGAAGCTGCGTCTCTAGCGGCGTTCGGTATCGGCGGCTGCAGCGCCGCGAGGCTTAGCCTCAGCTTAGTGGGGTGATGAAAAGATATGGATTGGCCTCTTAATGCGGTGGTCCAAATTGGTAAAGGTTGGCATCGGCAGGTTTCTGACGGGAAGCGGAGGCTGATGACAATAGTTTCAGGCGGCTGGGATGAGTAAATGTCGTCGTAAAGCAAAAAGTTTTCGGAGCGCATGTGAAGCGCGTCCGCTCACCCGGCCTCCGAACGCCGCTCCACCTTTACCCAGCGGAGAACATCTGGTGGAGCAAGCGGCGACGACAGCGGCATCTGTTGGAGCGCGGCTGCAGTGTTGCTAGGCAACACCGCAGCCGACATACGGCATAGGGCGCGACGAGCCGAAATGGCTCGCTGGACGGCGTAGTAAAGCTTTCGCTTTAATATAGAGGAGGCGCTGTGTGGGCGCAGTGGGGCTGTGTACGCAGGAATCACGCGGGGAGGAGAGAACAACGCAGCCCGTATCCAAGGCGCGTTCACCATGAAGCTTGCAGAATGCTGCCCGTCCGTTTGGTGCGGAACCTATGCTGGCGTTCGCAGGATCCGGATTGTGGAGAACGATGTGCTAACGCACAACGACTCCAACTTGAGTGCCGCGTGTTTCAACGCGCGCCTGGCAGCGCTTTGTCGTGGTGTCCCGCCCGCGCGTCCGTTTCACCGTGTGTGCGTCGAGCAAGGCGTAGCGCCGAACGGGCGATGGCGTTGCAAGGACTCCCTGGCAGTGCTGCAACACGCTGTCATGTTCCACGCATCAAGGCGCAGTTTAAGCGCCCTCTATTTTATTCTTTCGTTTTAATACCACCGCCACGGTGGCTCAGTGATTAGAGCGCTCAGCTACTGAGCCAAGGGACCCGTGTTCGATCTCGGCAGCTTAGGCAGGTTTTTTATGAGGCAGAACGCAAAAGTTTTCTGTGTGCTGTGCGATGTCAGGACACATAAAGACCCGAAGAGGTATAAATTATTCGAATGCCATCACTATACAATTCCTCAAAGCCGATGTGTCACTTGGGGACATTAAGCCTCCCTATTTATAATTCTTTTATAATAGCCCATCCGCAGGCTCGAGTTATTGTGACTCGGCACATACTTGGAACTAGATATAGTCGCTATAAAAATTTTGCTCTGGGTCTGGAGCAGTGAACGTAGCACAAAGAGCTACAAATCGTAAAACACGCGCGTGTGCTGTGCGCCATAACGTAGACTTAAGAAACTCCATGTGGTGGAATTATTACGCAGCTGCACCACCTCATCTCTCGCATCTTTTATTCACGCCTGATCCTTTGAGCTCTCTACTGTCAAAATGTAAAAGGCGCACATGTGCTTTCTGATGTCAGTGCATGTTCAAGATAGTCAGGTGGTCAAAATTATTCCTGAAGCCTCTACTACGGCCCCTTTTATCTTCCTCTTTCAATCCACGCTTCCTCCCTTACCTCACAACGGGGTTGAGGCATCCACCAAGAAGTGGCACCGGTTGGTTCTTAGTTTTTTATTTCCTGATAAAGAATCATATTTTAGCCGAATACTGTACCCTCTCCTGCGGGTAAGTGGTTTTGAACGCTAGGCTGGTAAACCGGAACATCAAGTTACAATGCAGGCTTTTTTATTTCGTTGAACCGATAGCTTCACTACGCTATTTAAAGCCAAGGTCACCGGTCCGAGACGGAGGCATTAATGCGCATGAGCCGAGCAACAGGTACGCGGCCCGTGACGTCAGAGATGCGCTGCCGCCGCAGACGTCGCAGCCTCGATGGGTGCGTCGCGCATGCGATGTAGCTACAGGTGCGTTGCGCATGCGCAGTTGGGCAACAGAGGCGCGTCATTGCTCGGCCATTTTATAAACAGGGGGTGTTAAGCGGTCGTTCTTCAGGTGAACCATGAGTAAAAAAGCCGAATGTCCGCTTGTATGCTGCGACCGATATCAACGGCGACTGCGGGAATCCACGTGACCAAATCCCGAAGTTTTTACGTGGTATAAGGCGAGTAGACAAAAAGCCATAAAATACAGGAATGCCAAGCATGCAACTGAGTCGCCGGAACAAGAGGTACGGCCCGCCAAAACTACGCCGTCAAGAAGCGGAGAAACGACAGCAAGCCGGGAGCGAAGCTACGTGTTCTTCGGGCGAGCTATCGCGTACACAGTAGGTTTGACCAGAGTTGAACCGTCAGCAATCTTTAAAGGGAAAGTTTTCCTGGCTGCAGGTTCAGCAGTTCCGCTTGATTCTTGGAGAGCCGTTCTGCCTCAATAAAAAAACGTTAACGTCGATTACCCTGCTAATCCAGGATATAAACATGGAAAGCTACATTGAGGTCTCCACTGACCCATGGAGCCGGTTGTGCGCCTTTTCTTTCGAACGCTCTTTGCAAAGATGTCAGCGCCAAAGAATTCTATGAACGCCGTCGGCTCACCTGTTTGGTTTGGTTTTTAAGGAAAGTAAATGGCACAGTAGTCGTCTCACACATCTCGGTGTACACCCGAACCACACCATAAATTAAGGGATAAATGAAGGAGGGAAAGAGGAAAGAGAAAACTGAAAATTGAAAGTAGGATTTTCAGGAAAGTTGCAGCGCAGCGCACCGGCGGAACACCTGAGGCTCGGTGCTGCTAGTGGCGCATGCGCAGCAGTGACTACGGATGGAGAGAGAGAACAAAATTGGCAGTGGCTTAGATGGGCTATGCCAGGACATATGTAGCGAAAGCTAAGGTCCAGCATGGCTAGCCTTCGTTAATTTTCATTGCAAGTTCAGGTAGGTACGATTGTCTTGCTATCTGTTCGAATTAAACACGACACAACAGTGGTCGCGGCGCACGCGAGCTCTCCTTATTTATTTATTTATTTATTTATTTATATATTCACGTTGCCTCACAGGCTCCAAGCAAGGAGTATTGTGTGAGGGGGGGATTACATAAATAGGGGTAATAACAGGAGCATGAATGACACGATTATATAATGCTGATTGACTGTTAGTACTCATTAAACAGTAAGAACATCATTATACAATAGTTATTGACGCGTCAGTAATTAGAAAAAATGGCTGTTATTTCGGTCCTAAAAGAAGCTGGATCACGAATATTGACGATGTGTTCCGGAAGACCATTCCAGTGAACAATAGCCTGCGGCAAAGCGGATGAATTGAATGCAACGGTTTTACCTGAAAGGCGTTTGAAGCTGAGATGGTTGTTTAAACGGCGCGAGGTGCGGTGAGGTTGGGCAAGAGGGTGAGTCGAAAGATTAGTGCTATAGACTATCTTGTGAAATAAGCAGATTAGGGCAATTAATCTTCGTGATTGCAAGGTACAAACAGAGAGCGATAATTTAATGTTTGTGACGCTTGAGTGACGGTTTCAATCCTCCGACGTGTTGTCAGGCATGCGACGCAACTGGCGTAGCGAGCGGAGGCGAGCGCAACGACGATGAACGCGGTGTGACGTCATACCAAACGGCGGTGGCGGCGAGCCGCGCGGTGTGACTTCATGCCAGATGGCGCGGCGAGCGCGAAAAGCACAGTAACCGTCACATATCTCGGTCTCGGTGGACACCCAAACCGCGCAGTAAAGTAAGGCATAAAGGAGGGAGGGAAAGAGTGGTGGTGGTGGTAGTGGTTTTATTAAAAATAATAGTAAAAAGGAAGGAAAAGATTTTTGCTCCTCGGTGAACTCCCAGCCCTGCTCCCTGGTGAAGGCGGTGCCTCGGTTCGCCGGCCGAAACAGCACCGTCCCCACCAGGCTGGACGGGACCTCCATGGCAGCCGCGGCTCACTCCAGGGCAGCTCTTCGACGCCGCTGCGCCTTGGTAGTGATGGTGCGCCACGGCACCAGGCTGGCTTCAGCATCAGCGTCGCCGCTGTCTGCGGTGCATTGCTGCTGCGCGCCGCGGAGTTGGGCGCGCTCGCTTACAGCAGACGAAGCCCCAGCCGTAGCCTGGTCTCGTGCGGCGGGATTTTTGAGGTCGCACCCGGTTTCTTTTCCTCAAAAACCAATTTTGATCGCACGTTAATGATCCCGGGGTGGTCGAAATTATCCCGGAGCCCTCCACTACGGCAAATCTTTCTTCCTTTTGTTTCTCCACTCCTTTATCCTTTCCCTTACGGCGCGGTTCAGGCGTCCAACGATATATGAGACACACTGCGCGATTTCCTTCCCCCAAAAACCAATTAGGATAGGGGGAGAAGTAATATGTACAAGCTATTTACACAATAAGAAATGTGTCCAGGTTGTGTGTGTGATTAGCTCATTTTTGAGGAATTAAATCACACACGCGCACAGCACTGTGTTGGCGAACTGGAGTGGGGCGTCCAGTAATTAATCGTTCAAGGTAGACCTCGCGGAGCGTTCGGTCACTGTGCAACCAGCACAGTGCTGTGCGTGTGTGGTGGTGGTGGTAGTGGTTTTATTAAAAATAATAGTAAAAAGGAAGGAAAAGATTTTTGCTAGCCCCGGCATCTGCCGTCGATACTGCAGCACCTGAGCTGGGGCAGCGGAAATAAAGGACAGCAGGCAGAATGAAGAAATAAAATTAAAGAGGTGAGGGGACAGGAAGAGAGGATAGGGAGAGAAGTAATATGTACAAACTATTTACAGAGTAGGAAATGTGATCAGGTTGTGCGCGCGATTAGTTCATTTTAGAGGTATTAAATCACACACGCGCACAGCTCTGTGTTGGTTACAACTGGAGTGGGGCGTCCAGTTATTAATCGTTCAAGGTAGAACTCGCGGAGCGTTCGATCACTGCGTGTAGCTACCTGACGGAGAACAGACGGGACGTCAAGCTCGTGTGTTCGAGGAATGCACAGAGGCTCACCAAAGTTCGCTCACGAGTGCGCGCACTGCCCTGCGGCCACAATAGCGTCTTGATGGAGTCTGGTAGTATGCCCTGCGCCCTATAGGCCGCGAGCATATCGCGACGAGCATCGGCGAACGCGGAGCAGCGAAGGAGCAGATGTTCTAGTGTTTCCACTGCACCGCATCCGTCACACACATCACTCGTCGCGATTCCGTGACGCCCCCGTCGTTCCCCGGGCCACACGCAGCCAATGCGCGCGCGGAGGATCATTGCACGTTGTGACCGTGTAAGTGCGCGACAGCCGGTGACTGTCGATGCGCTCACCTCCCGCGATGCGTGGGTCGGGGTGCTGCTTTCGGAAATGGTCGTGGATGGCCGCACGCACGTCCTCCAGCGCAAGGGGCAGATCGCTGCTAGGTAGTTGGTGTGCAGCGGTCGCGAGGTCGTCAGCTTCTTCGTTGCCGGCGATGCCGCAGTGTGTGATTTAATTCTTCTAAAATGAATTAATCACGCGCACAACCTGGACACATTTCATATTGTGTATATTGTTTGTACATAGTTCTTCTGCCCCTATCCTCTCTTCCTGTCCCCTCACCTCCTTCATTTCATATCTCCATTCTGCCTGCTATCCTTTATTTCTGCTGCCCCAGCTCAAGTGCTTCAGTATCGATGGCAGACTCCGGGGCTAGCAAAAATCTTTTCCTTCTTTTTTACTAATATTTTTTTAATGAAACCACTACCACCACCACCACCTCCAACGAAACGCCGCCGCCGTAGCCGTGTTTGGCTCAGCGGTCTAATCACCGAGCCACCGCGGAGGGTCTTTAGTTTCAAAAACTAAACTTTTCATTCTGGTGAAACAAGTGTTCATAAGAAAAATTACAATGCACGTTCATTCACGCGTTATTCTTAAGTAACGTTCAAAATAGGATTAACAATTTAAGGCAGCTAGCTTAATACAGCGTCATTGCTCTCAAGAGTGGTTGTTCATTTTTCTTTATTAGAAATGCTTGAAGACCGTGACCAGCATGGCTGCGCCAACTACATGCGCTCATTATGATGCCTTGTTGAGGAAGAGCAAAGTGCGGGTGGATTCTTTGGCGGTCGAACTTTTTCTGCTTGCCTATGGTTTTGAGTGTGGTGATTTGTACTTACGACAAACACACGGAAACGCGACAGCAGTCTTTACCGGGAAATTCAGGCAGGAAGAAGGAACGAGTTAGCGTTTATTGCTTGATGCCGTTATCATACATGCTTCCAATCTCGGCGGCAGTCGCATGCCAGCTTCCGGCCTGAGCGTTCGCGCGCGCGCGCGCCGTTTCCTGGATTACAAGCGCGCTGCGCCAACGACTCCTCTTCCTGTGTCCTTGCTCGCGGTCGAGCCCCCGTGAACACACTCCCATGGAGGTGCAGGTGCAGGGAGAGATTCTTCACCCCCGCGACTACGACCCAGGAGACTGGACTCGCATCCTTAGTGTGCCTGCCCGCTCCAGGGACCGCTGAACGTCAACAAGCCAGGAAACCGCAGCGTCTGCAAGCGGTGCCGCCATCTCACCTACTGCAGGCCCTGACAAGTCGCACCTGCAAGCGACGAGCGCAGCTGCGCAGCGTTCGCGGCAGCAGCCGCCGCTCCCGGCTGCTGACTACAAGATCATCTTCAGGTCTCGAGGCGGGCTGCAGCTGAACCTGCTTCCGCCCCGACTACTACGGGAGGCCATCCTCCGAGCGGCGTCCCAGCTTCAAGAACCAACGTCTACCAAAATCAGGGTTCACCCAGTCAACAACACGTGCACAGTAAGCACGTCCCTACAAGCTGACGCACTCGCGCTGGTTTTCATAACCCAAATCCAACACCAAGCAAAGGACTTCGCAGTCGCAGCTTATATAGCGCCACCGGACGGAACGGTACGCGGAGTAATCTCCAATGCATACTGGAACGAGACCCCGACAGCTCTTCTCCAAGACCTCATCACCAGCAACCCGGAAACCCCATCGTGGTCGCCCGCCGAATGGGGGCCACGTGCTCCATTCTAGTCACCTTTCGTGCTGGACCTGTGCCACGCGCCATTCTTTATGGAGGAGCCCTCCACAGGTGTACACTGTACCGAGGGCATATAGACGCCTGCACGAACTGCCGCGTCCCAGGCCACCGGGCGGATGTGTGTGTCCACTCAAGATATCATAAATGTCCCCGCTGCGGGAAATCCCATCCCAAAGAAGATGTGCCATCATGTACCCCCAGCTGCATTCTCTGTGGGGGCCCACATATGACCGGAACTGGGAACTGCAAAGCACGGGGCCGTAAACTAGCGTTCGCGAGGAACGCTCTCTTTCCTCTGTTTAAATCGCGGCTGTCTCGCCGTGATCAACAAAGCACAACCAACGGACGCAGCTCGACGGCTTCCCGGTCAAGTTCCAGAAACCGACAGAACAGCAACAAAAACGCCTCACGTCTCACTTGGGCAGACCGCGTTTCCGGCAACGCCACCCGTCATCCCCCGCCACCCCAGTCCTCCCAAGAAGATTCGAGAGACCAGGAACTCCGGGCCTTGCGCGACGAGGTAAGCCGTCTCTCCTCCCTTTTAAGCAGCCCCACCCCTTCTCTGCCTGCTCAACCCGCACCCCCTCTCGTTAACCCGACATCCCCATCCACAGACACTTCGAGCACCCCTCCTGCAAAGAAACAGCGCAGCTCAGACGCCACACCTTCTCCCATACCACTAGAAATAGACGCTAAATTCGCTGCACTGGATGCCAAATTTGACTACAAACTAAAAGAGCTAGACACCCGCCTTGAGGCCAGATTCAATCACCTTGCCGCCACCCTCACCGAAAAACTTGAGCAGCGCATGGACGCTATGCTTACCAAGATGATGGAGCTCATGGAACATAACCTTACCCATCGCTTCTCCCAAATTCAGACCACCTCTACTCCTCCCCCTCTACCTCCGCAAGCACAAAGCCCCTTTGCTGAACCTATACCAATTGACACCCGTCTCACTCCCCTCCTCAACCCTCCGACTCTCCAATATGGCGGGGCGGAACACTAATTCTCTCCCTATTTTAACTTGGAACTGCCGCGGTATCCGGGCCAAGCACGCACCTCTGCAACTTCTCCTTCCCACCCTCATGCCCACTCCCCATATACTTCTTCTCCAGGAGACTGCACACCGGGTAACCCTCCCCAGCTACACATCTACACAATATGACACCACTAGCAAACCCAGGGCGTCCACACTCATCCACCGCAGCCTCACCTATAAAACTCATCACATCACGTCTGAGACCGCCTGCGTGATCACTGAACTTATAGATAACACACATACACTTCTTTCAATCTTTATAGCAAATATATACCACCCCCCGTCCCGGCCGATGGCCTCGTTAGAATCACTTCTGTGAGAGCTACACCACCTAGCAGGGAAACATCCTCTATTAATTGGTGGGGACTTCAACAGTCAGCATACTGACTGGGGATACACAACCAAGACACATCGAGGTCGCAGGCTGTGGCTGCTCCTGCAGAACATCCAGCTCCTGTTCACAACACGTTTCAGATGCCGACGCGGATCGGCAACAGTGTCAGCATGGACACCAGTCCGGACCTGACGCTGAGCCGCTACATCCGCGGTGTTACCTGGAACAGAACTCAACATACATTGGGCAGTGATCATTACATTATACAAATCACTGTCACGTACAAACCACCCCGTCACTCCTATACAACACAAACTGGTTAACTGGGACGCACTTCGCGCTGCACGCACCGCCCACCCAGACACTCCTATCACAGAGATCGACGCCTGGGTGCAATCACTCAAGCATGATGTTCACCACAACACGATACACATTGAAACTACCACCGAAACCCCTACCCTGGACACACACCGAGCCTACCTCTGGGAGGCTTATCACAGCATCTTGGAACGCTGGAAAGGCAATAAATAAAACAAGACATTTAAAAAGCGGCCGGCCGCGCTGCAGACAAAAATCCAACAACACTCGGAGGAGCTCTGCCGATCCAAATGGGGACAGATATGTGACGGCATCGCCGGAAACCTGTCAAGCAAACGAGCATGGCAAGTCCTCCGACACCTCATCGACCCCACAAACACCAAATCATCAACACAACAGCACGTGACACGCCTCACACACCAACATATTGATGATCCCGAGGCCCTCATAAACACACTTCAGAACACATACACCTCTCCGGGTGCCCCCACACCTCTCTACGCACCTACATAGGACCAGCCAATCCAACACTCGACACAGACATCACTGAGACGGAAGTCAGAGCGGCCCTCCTGGCTCTCCGAACCAGCTCCGCACCTGGTGCAGACCAAATCACAAACTTCATGCTTCGTAATATGGACGACCAATCGATCACCCAAATTACGTAATACTTCAACCAGTGCTGGAGGGAGGGTATCCTCCCGCAGTCCTGGCGCCACGCGAAGGTAATATTCATACCTAAACCAAACAAAACACTTACACTTCAAAACCTTCGCTCGATTTCGCTAACCTCATGCCTCGGAATGCTCTTAGAGCATGTTGTGTTAGCAAGACTCACAACTCACAAGGCGGACCACAATCTATACCCGCATAGCATGGTAGGATTCCGCCCGCATCTATCCGCACAGGACGCCATGCTGCAAGTCACACATGACATTTTCGACCCACTTCTGCCTGGTCACACAAAGGCCGTCTTAGCTTTTGATTTCTCCAAAGCTTTTGATCGCATCGAACATCAGGCGATCATGACTGCCCTATCTCTATTGAATGTGGGTGTGCGCACGTACGCCTACATTCAAGCATTCCTCACTGACCGCACGGCTGAGATACATTTTGGACCTCTCTCTTCCCCCTTCTACACGCTTCAGAGTATCGGAACCCCTCAAGGGTCCGTCCTCTCCCCCTTCCTCTTTAACATCACCCTCATCCCCCTCGCCCGAAAATTGGCAACTATCCCCCAACTTAAGCACACTCTTTATGCCGACATCACACTGTGGACCACCCACGGCAGTGACGGCGACATAGAGCACACCTTAAACCACCCTCACCCAAACTTATGCACAGACCATCGGACTGTCTTGTTCCCCAGAGAAGTCTGAACTGCTCCTCATCCGGCCAAAGAACCAACGCTTCCCCCGCTCCCCCATTGCCATCGAACTGAATGGGGACCCGGTGCCGGAGGTTGACACCCTCCGCGTATTGGGCCTGCAATTCCAGAACGATGGCAGACACCACCCTCAAGAAATTCAAGCATGTTGCAGGGGCGATATCGCATCTCATCCGCAGAGTTTCCGGCCATCATAGAGGCAGGAAGGAGCGCGACCTCTGTCGCCTCATTCACGCCTTTGTCCTCAGCCGTGTGCTCTACACTACACCATACAATGAACTATCCAAACACGACATAAATAATTTGGATGCCTTGATCCACAAGGCATTCAAAGTCGCACTTCATCTTCCCCTCAACACCCCCACAGACAGACTAGGCCTGGGCCTCCACAACACGATCGGGGAACTCGTGGAGACCCATGGACAGGCCCAATACATAAGGCTTACACAAAGCTCCACAGGCCAGTATATCCTGTACTCTCTCGGAATCAGAATACCAGCGAACGACCCAACCCTCCTCCCCATTCCTCGATCCCTTCACCGAGAGCTGGTCATCAAGCCACTGCCAAAAAATGTGCACCCCTCCCACCATGAGCAGCGCCGCAGAGCCCGTGCGAAGGCACTCCACCGAGTGTACGGCTCCGAGCCGGACGCCGTATGGGTGGACGCCGGCTGCACGGGTGACGAAGCAACAGCTGCCGTGGTGGACTGCTCTTCATCCGCCCTCCTCACACTACCTCTCCCCCCTGACACCACCCCAGAGGCTTCAGAGGAAGCCGCCATCGCAATTGCCATCACCCGCACGGAACCCCAGTACATTTAACAGACTAAAACTGCAATTCTAATTTTGCGCGAGGCCGAGTCCACGTCCCTGCTTTTGGCATACTGGGCTCGCCCGATGCACCCCCACCCTACCATCTAGAGCTTATATGGGTGCCTGCGCACTCCGGGAATCCCGGAAAGGAGGCCGCCAACCTTTTAGCCCGAGGTTCTTTAAACCGGGTTCAGGTGGCCTCGGATCGGGGATTCGCGAGGGAGCGAATGCACTCGTTCAGCGAGATGACGCAGGCCTACAGAGCCTCGCGCCATCTCTACCCCCCGCCCCACCCCTCCCTGGATAACAAACACGCAACACTCTGGCGCAAACTACACACACACTCCCCTCACCCCTGACCCTAGCCCACTATCACCCCTCCTTCCCCACTCCTGCCTGCACCTTGTGCCCAGAACCATTCGCCTCTTCCCTCCACATCCTCTCCCTCTGCCCAGCGGACCTCCCCCGCGCGGCCTAGAGGACCTCAAGACCTGGGAGGACTGGGAGACCCTGCTTCGCTCGGAGGACCCGACCGTGCAGACAATCGCCACTGGCCGGGCTGCCAGAGTTACGGACCTCAGGGACATAAGCACTTGAGTGCAGTGGAGTCGTGCGGTGACCCAGGGGCGTGCCTCGACTTCCTCTCCAACAATAAAGTTTTTTCTCTCTCTCTCTTATCATACATCATGCGGTTTGCGCTTCACACAATGGCTTCGAAAGACGTCAACCCCCTTTACAAGCAGCTTTGTAAAGGGGGTTGACGTCCGAACCCGAACCCGAACCCTTAGTTGTAATTGTCGGCATCGCGCGTCGGAAATATACGTCCTCTTACGACGCTGTTTGGGTGTCCATCGAGATATGTGAGACAGGCGTCGTTTCCTCTCCTTAAAATCAATTGTCATATTATTTTACTTGTCTTACGGCGCTCATTTGCTTTCTTTAAATTGTCCAACGGGCACAGCGTCACACCGAACGGAGGATGGCGTTGCGTGGACCCCATGGCAATGCTACAACACGCTGTCGCGTCACGGCTCTTAAAGACGAAGCTTAAGTTTTATTTTATTTTTTTAAGCGACAGCGTTAAGGGCCCCGTGTCGCATAATAGCCGGTGTCGCCGGCATCCGCCGTGAGCGAAAAATCACAGAAGCATTGATAAATAAAACCGAGTAGGAAGTCAGCGCCCACTAAAACGACTCCCTCCTCTCCTTGAAATGTACGCCGCTGCCCCAACAGATGGCTCACGACGACAGCTCCTCCTAGGGCGCCTCGATGCCAGCGGCGCTTTTCAGGATGAGGACACCCTTTTATCCTCCCCGCGCCGCCTTTGCGCCATGTTCTTTCCCGCCAGCTGCCGAGCTGAACGGAAGCGCGTCGCGTTCAATTTGCTGTCTTTGTAGTGTTGTGGTGCGAGAGCCGTGTTTTGTGTGGTCCCTTGTGATGTGCGGGCTTGTTAACGAAACATGACGGGCTGTTTTGCCTCTCAGTGCAATGAATCGAGCGCGAAAGGGCAGCGGGTATTTCGTTTCCACCGCGATGCTGAACGAAGAAAGAAATGGGCAGCGCAAGTAAAACACGATGGCTGAGAACCGACGGATACAACTAAGATATGCGAGGTAAAACTGAAGATATTGTGATACGTTGCTATGAATAGGGTCCTTTTCTATTGCTTTTCATCATCTCAATACAGCAGCATGCATATGTTGGCGTGCCTTTTGTAGTGATCACGCTGCAGTATGGTGTGATCGCCGTGACTGACTCGTTGCAACGGCATAGGTTTAGTCGAGACGTGTGAACTGCCAATTTTTTCTGTCTAGAAGTATCGGGGCGCTTATAAAACCGGTTTGGTTCCGAGTTAGTGTAATGATCTCGATAGTCATGAGGGGTTGATTTGTTCGTCGACTCGGGTGTGTGTCAAGAAAGTACCTTACGATTCTGCTTGCCACCTCATCTTTCAATGACATGCTGCGCTTCGTTTTTCATTCTTACAGCTCCACTTTGAGCAGGATCAATATGATATAAATCTTAGTCTGGATGGACGACGGCTGCTCCAGTGCAATGTCTTGCCTACCCTCTTCGATTTCAGGCGTACGTAAACAATATTTGTTATGTTTTTATCTTTTTCTATTGGAAAAAACCTTGTAAATGTCGCAGTCGCGCGAATTTTTCGTGTTTGTTTTCCGCAGACTGCACTCATTTAAGCTTTGCTCATGGAGTGTGCATATGTTGTGTTGCATGCATCGCTCATTATGTAGATGTTCAGCTGTTTGTAATATGCAGGCGTATATTTGATTACTTCATTTGACTCACTGAATATTGAGTCTTTAATTAGGTCAAAAGTATTACAAATTATTAGCAGCAGGGGTCTTGTGCTTCCCATGATATGCACTTATTGTGTTATCATTGCCAGTTCTTTAATCACGTGGCTCTGATGGCCAACCAGCTCTGTGGATCGTCTGTGCTTTCAGGGTGGATTCATTGTTGTTTTTTATGAACCTATTTCTCCCATTGGTTACGACTTTTTTCTCAAAGGTGTTGTCCTCATTTTTTCGCCACTTGTTTGTGTATTAGATACTGAGGCTGCACTAACTGCACACAAGCTCCGAATCTTAAGCTAGGTGGATTTAGATATAGAGCATTTCCATAATTATTGATATTTGTAATTTTAACTTTTGCAGCTCGATCCAGCATAGAAAGCCTCGTGTCAGCAAACACTGCCCACGATCCTTGTCGTCGATGCTTCAGAGTGTTCGTCTGTTGCACAACGGGATTGTGACAGTAGTGACTCCGATATTGCTCAGCAGTGCAAGGCAGTGACGCAGTCCGCTGATGTCTTTTCTCAGCAACCAAGCGAGCTGATCAAGAAGTTGCATTACTTGCAAAAGAAGAATACTGCACTCAATGAGCTGCTGTTACGTACCAAGAAGAAACTAAATAAAGAAGCAAAACGAACAAAGCATCTTAAAGAAAACATATCTCCTTTGACTTGATGATGATGAAATAACTTTATTTGCACCCGTCAAGGAATCAGAGGGCGAAAAAGACGAGTCTTGACCGCCGTCATCTTCCTCCCCTTTCAGCAGGCTGGGATCCCTTGGGATTCAGCGGTGTCCAGGGCCAGACGGATGACTTCTTTTTGTTCTTCGTCTTTCTGGCTGGCCATTAAAGCCTCCCAGGACTCTATATTCCTGTCTGGTTCGTTGTGGCTAGGGCATGTCCACACCATGTGGATCATGTCTGCTATTTCATTACACTGTTTACACCTGGGGTCTTGGATCGCCGGATGCCATCTGCTTAGTGCGAGTGGGTTCGGAAAAACTCCCTCCTGTAACTTTCTCCATATGACCTCTTCCTTTTTGCTGAGGCCCTTGCATGCTCCAGGTAATGTCTGTCTTCCTAATCTGTAATGGTTAAGAATATCTTGGTACGTGTTCAGCTCCTCGCTCGTCTGAAGGGACTCTCTACTCGACGAGACCGCATTGGGGTCCCGGTGTGTGAGTCCTCGGGCCAATGCGTGCGCTGTCTCGTTTCCCCGGAGGCCCTCGTGGGCCGGAGTCCAAACAAGGTTAATTAGTTCTGCCGGTGTCGGGCCGGCTGTGAGAATTTTGACTGCTTCGACAGATACCCTGCCTGCGTTGTAGTAGCGGATAGCCGATTTGGAATCTTTTATAATCACCCTAACATTCCGTTGAGTTAAAGCCAGCGCAATGGCTACCTCCTCAGCCGCTGTTGCATCACTCTGTTGGGTGCTGCAGCACGAGACTCGGTCTCCGCCCTCCCTGGTCGCCAGGGCTACGAAACCCGTTCTGCCTTCATATTCCGCCGCGTCCGTGTAAACCACGTCCTGTCTATTGGCTAATTTTTTCTGCAGAGCTTTCGCTCTGTCCTTTCGCCTACCCTCATGGTGTACCGGATGCATATTCCTTGGGAGTGGTGGGATTCTGATTTTGTTCCTTATGTCTGTTGGGATATTCTCCGTGTGTTTGAGCCGCGCTCGAGGTTCGAAGCCTAACTTTTCTAGTATTTTTAGCCCCGAATGGCTGCGTAGAAGTCGTTGTTGTTGCGCTACTCTGGTAGCCTCAATGAGCTCGTCTAGGGTGTTTGAAATCCCCATGTTCAGAATTTTCTGGGTGGATGTGTACGGGGGGAGGCCCAGAGCGGTTTTGACGCCTTTCCTAATTAGGATTTCAATCTTGTTTTTTTTTTGCTTTGGCTAGCCGTAGGTATGGTGCCACGTATGTGATTCTGCTGATTACAAATGACTGAACTAGTCTTAAGAGGTTCGTCTCCTTCATTCCCGCGTGTTTATTTGCTATTCTTTTGAGTAGCCTACACGTCTGGCTTACACTCGATTCGAGTTTTCGTATCGTTTCGGTGTTCTTACCGTTTGTCTGTATCCTAAGACCCAGTACTCTAATCATCTCCACTGATGGTATTTTGTCCCCGTTTACCGTTAGCGTTATCCCATGTTCATGGGGCTTTGTTCGTCTCTTTTGTGGGCCGAGGAAGAGCGCTTCAGATTTCTCGGCAGAACATTTGAGTCCTACTTGTTTTAGGTACGACTCAATTTCCTCGATCGCTCTTTGGAGGGTACCTTCGATGTGCGCGTCACTGCCACTGGTAACCCAGAGGGTGAGGTCGTCCGCGTATATTGTGTGGTTGAGCCCTTCTATGCGCGTCAATTTCTGGGGTAAGCCAATCATTGCAATATTGAAGAGTGTCGGTGATAGGACCGAGCCTTGGGGAGTACCTTTGTTGCCCAGCCTTATGCCTTTCTCTTCCTTCCCTCCTAGGCTGATAGTAACTGTTCTGTTTGAAAGAAAGTCCTTCACGTAGTTGTATACCTTTCCCCCTACATTTAGAGTTTCTAAGCGTTCTAGTATGGCTGCGTGGTCAACGTTGTCAAAAGCTTTGACCACGTCAAGGCCGACTATTACTCTGGTATCAGCTGTTTCGTTGTCTAGCACTTGTTCTTTAAGTTGAAGCATAACATCGCATGCAGAAAGATGTGTCCTGAATCCGATCATTGTGTCGGGGTAAAGCTTTTGTTCTTCTAGGAATCTGTTTAGCCTCGTTTGAATAACGTGCTCCATTAGCTTACCTACACATGAGGTAAGCGAAATGGGCCTCAGGTTTTCGAGACTTAGTTTCTTACCTTGTTTTGGAATAAGGACTAGGTTGGCCTCTTTCCACGAAGGTGGTATTCGGCCCTTGTCCCAACATTCCTGCATGTACGCTGTTAGGTTTCTAATTGATGCATCATCCAAATTCCTCAGCATGCGATTGCTGATTCTGTCTGGACCTGCCGCAGTTTTAGGTCTGAGTCTGTTCAACTCCGCCCTAACCTCTCCGATGGTGATGGGCCCATCTAGAAGAGGATTCTCTGCGCCCTTGTACTCGGGGAGGGGTGTGGGTGGTGTGCACCTCAAGTACCTGTCCCTCACTTCAGAGATTAGTTGATCGCTAGTGCCTTCGTATTTATATACGAGTTTCTGTAGTTGTTGTCGTGCCTCATACTTTGTCTTGTCCGGGTCTAAGAGATGTCTGAGCATTTTCCACGTGTTGGCTTTGCTGATTCTGCGGTCCATCTGCTCGCAGATACTACCCCAGTTTTGTCTGGTTAAGTTCAGCGCGTGCTCCTCGATATCTCTATTCTGTTTGGCTAGGAGCTTACGTATGTTTCTGTTCCCCTTGTTTTGAGCAAGGTTTTCTTCTAGCTCCCTTTTCTTGCGCCACAGGCCTATCATACGCCTGTCTACCTCCTCTTGCGTTTCGTCTGCTTCCACCTCTTCGGTGGCTTCTTTAACTGCTGCGAGAAGGTCTGTGCACCAAGATTCTATGTCCCTGATTGCGTCTCGGGTAGGAAGGTTCGCCCTAAATAGATCCCAATTTACCGCTGCGACCTTTTTGGGTCTCGGTGTGGGCGGTCCGTCTTCTACCACAATCTCAATAATTTTGTGGTCGCTTCCTAGGTCCTCCCCCGTGTTACACCACCTTGCCGTGATTTGGCCTCCGGTGAGTGTTAAGTCAGGTGTAGTGTCCCTACTCACGCTATTGCCCTGTCTTGTTGGTTTGATGGGGTCAGTGATCAAGATGAGCTCATTGTGGAGAATGCTGTCCCAGAGTTCTCTGCCCTTGATTTGCGTATATTTGTATCCCCATGCGGGATGATGAGCGTTAAAGTCCCCGACAATGACGATAGGGTTTTTGCCCGCTATCTGTTTCGTTTTTGCGAATAGCCTGTCGAAGCCGCAATCCCTTCTCTGTTTCGGAGAGCTGTATACGTTTAAGACGAATAGGCTTTTCTCTCTCCGCTTACGCGGTATCATTTCGATTAGAGTGTGATCTAATTGGACGTGCCCTGTCTCGTGCTGCAGAGCGGTAACGTTGCGTTTGACAATGGTGGCAACCTGCGTGTTGTCCCCTCGGCCCGGGTACGATTTGTAACCGGGCAGCTTCGCGTTTTTCCCGCACTCTTGTAAAGCTATAATTTCCGGTTTGTCTCCGTTTGCAAGGAACGATTGTAAAACGGCCCGTTTACGCAGAAAGCCCCTACAGTTCCACTGCCAGATAGTATTATTGTTCTTTGGCCAAGGCATTTTTGGTTGCTTGGAATTCCGCGTATATCCATTGGTCCCTTTTCTCAAATTCCGCCGTGAGAGCAGCGTCTCGCTTTGCAAATTCTACTCTGATCGTTTCTGTGACTTGTTTCATGAATTGCATTAGTGTTCCGTTCAGTAGTTTCATGTCCTGTTGTTGTTTGTCGTTTAGTTGTTCGAATTTGGTCTCAAGATCTGACTCTTTGGTACGTTTCTTTTTGGAAGGGGGTTTTTCAACCTTCTCTGTCTCAACCTCTCTATCCTGCTCTACTTGCATAGGCGCCATTGCCTTTTCCTGTTGCGGTTTGTTTTCCTCGGGTTGTTTAGCTGTCGTTTCTAGCATTTTGATCCGCTCTTCTTGCTTCTTAATATAATCAGTTAAAGTCTTAATCTGATCTGCCTGCTGTTTAATAAGTTCTTTTAATTCTTTAACTGTCTCGGAGTCCTGGGAAACTTTAGCTGGCCAGCTCACCTTTGCAGCTTGCTCCTTGCGTGGCTGTTGCTGTCCGGTTTGTAGCCGGGGGAACGACTCTGACCGAAACCTCGTTCTGCTGCCGGATCTATCACGGGAGCGGCTGTTCCTTCGGTCTTCTTGCTTCGCTTCTTCAGCCTCCTGTTTGGCTTCCCATTGGCGTTTCTTGACAATATAAGGGGTGCGAAAGAGATTTTTGCACCTCTTGTCCCCGGTGTAGTGGTCTTTGCCACATAGTTGGCACTGCGGTGTACATTGGTGCCCCTCGGGGGGCGATGTCATGCCACAGCCGCGGCACTTGGTCACCTCACTGTCGCAGACGTCCGAGCGGTGGCCAAGTCCTCCGCACTTGTAACAGACCTCATAGCGTTTCTTGTATAGAAAGCACTTGAAAGTGATTCCGCTCAAGACTACTCTGCGTGGTACTTTCTCTTTTTCAAAGGTGATTAGGAAAGATTTAGTCTTCCCCATTCTTCGTGCATCTATGACTAGAGGGTTGAATCCGTTAATGTTCAGTCCTTCTAGTACATACTTGTGTGTGTATTCCACATCAATTCCATGGATGACTCCTCTGCCGCAACTCTCTGGTGCGTTCATGTAGGTGGTCACACCGCGTTCCTTGTCTCCGATCTTGACAGTTTCAAGTTTCTCCACCTTCCTCGCGTTTTCGTAGCTAGGCGAGTGGTAGGTAATCGTTCCTTGCTTGGCGTTTATAGCTAGTCTGTCCTTCAGTGCCTCCTTGTCCTTGATTCCGGCGTTCTCCCTGATGGCCGCCGCAATTCTCATCTCGGCGGTGCTCTTCAGCATTGTGAGTCCTTCTTTGGGACGCAGAACTACTTTCCATGCGGTCGCTGGAAGTCTCGGGAGGTCTGAGGCTATTGAACGTTCAGCGAGTTTCCGTCCCGCCTCTCTATAGGCTCTCGTGTCGCTGCCGTCGGTCGTCGCAACAGTGGCGGCGTTCGCTGCCGCCGCGTCTCCGGCACCATGTTGGTGTCCTAGGTGGCGTTCGTTGTTCTCCAATTTTTCCGCTCGCTTCTTCAGTCGCATAATCCATTCTTCTTTTTCGGTTTCTTTGGGGTCGATGTCGGTTCCCACCACCGCCACTTCCATCGTCATCGTGGAGCCGGGCGCGGTCGGCGATGGCGGGAGCTCGCCGGTCGCCGCCTTCCCGGTCGAAGTAGGCCTATCTTAGCGTGAAGCGCTGGCGAACTTGGAGTGACGATACAGGCTTTAAAGATGCACTTACAGGCACAAATGTCGTATCCTCGGGTTGCTTGCACCTTAGGAAACAGGTTTCAAGGACATTTACGGTCAACGTAGGAAAAATCCGCCATGAAATCACTGATTTCGCGGAGCCGACGTGAACGCGTCCGTACTCCTCGACGCCCCTGGCGGTCTCTCCTCCTTTGACTTCAAACATCAAGTTTCTAAATGAGGATCAGAAGTCTGCCATGCATACGCGGAACAGAAATGGGTGCGTGTGGAGTGCCGAGACTGTGAGAAGGCTCTCCAGCTCAAGTTTTCCTGCGGCTCAACAGGCAATTATGTATTGTTAAAGCAGGGCAATACTTTGCCTTCTAGAAGAACTCTTTGTAGGCGGCTTCAACTTCTGTCATTTCAACCTGGTGTCTTTAAAGAGATATTTGACATCATGGAAACAAAGGTTGCAGCAATTGCAGGCATTGAGAAGGACTGCGCTTTATTATTGGACGAAATGGAAATAAGAAGGGGACTCGAACTTGACCGGGGCAGTGATGCATTCCTTGGGTACGACGACGCATCCAGAGAGTGACCAACCTGCTAACCATGCACTTGTCTTTATGGTTAGTAGAATGAACACCCCATAGAAGCAGGTGATTGCCTACCACTGCACCGGGGCGTATGTTTCTGGAGACAGGCTGAAAGACTTCGTGTTTCACTTCATACGTCTCTGCACACAAATATCGCTGCGTGTGTTATGTGTAACCTGTGATATCGGTTCGTCAAACCGTGCCATGTGGCGGGTTTAAATCTCTCCTGCTGACCAACTTCAGGGACTACATGCAGTGTACTACACCCTTGTTATGAACAAAAGGAACTTCACTTTATGCCGGACCCTGCGAATGCCCTCTAGTACCTAGGAGGGCACCTTGTGCGAAAGGACGCTATGCGCCTTAGTGATGACATTGTATCCAAGTATGAATTACCAAGTGCTCATGTTTCCATACAGCATTGAACGTGTGATTGAGCTGCAGCGAGATGACCAGCTACAGGTGGCCTCAAACCTCACTGATGTTTCCATATCAAATGGCCACTTCACGAAAATAAAGGTTGGGATTGCCGTGCAGATTTTCAGATAGTTACCACCAGCCATTCGGTTCTGGATTGAAATAAATGCTTCCTCCTGTAGCTGACACAACAGCCTGGTTCTTTGAGCCTATCCTTCAATGATACACGCTCATGACAGCTGGCCATCCCGTAGTTGCTTCGAGCTATCACGATGAAACAAAATACATGCAAGCCATATCAACTGTGTGTCTTGCTTCAGATGTGATCAGGATCGAGTCTCAACATTGGCGTCATGGGTGTATGGAAGCCATGCCAGTCTGGCGTCTTGATGTTTACAGAAGTGGGAATGAAACTACATGCTGTTGTTATTAACGAGCGTGGGCACACATTTGTGCTGACTGGAAGGCTCGCTCAAAACTGCCTTGACCAGCTGTTCTCAGTAGTACGAATGATGAGTCCCGTACCGAGTGCTTATGATCTGAAAAACGCCCCTAGAATAGTGTCGGGGAGCGAATTCCTCAAGGTACCGACGGCGTCTGGATACGCAATCGATGACAGCACCTACCTTGTCGAATTTCTCTCACCAGAAATTAAACAGTTTCAAAGTATCAGCTGGTCGGAAAAGAGCGATGAGAGAAGAGACTTCGTTCTTGACTTAGAGGAAGTTTCTTCTCTTGAGGAAGATGAGCACGCCCACTTGGCGGGCTTCTTGTTAAAGTCAATTGTCCGCACTGTGGAATACTGCTATGTATGCATGCGCATGCTAGTGGCAGAAGAACCTGGACAAGAACACCACCTTACTCAACTAAAGGAATATGTTAAAGGTTGCAGATATTCGATTTATGCAAGCAGACAAGGGCTGGACTTTGTTTTTAAATGTGTGAAGCTCAAGATCTGAGCCATTTGAGAACACCATTGAAAGCACTGAAGGAAACTATTGCTAACGATGTAACCTTGCCAGAAAACCCATGTTGTCAGCACTAAGATGTGATCGAAAAATTTCTTCAGCGCTTTGTGTCCACAAGGCTTCACATCTATCTGCGATGGCTTAACACTCCAGAAAGCCAGGTGAGTGTTAGTCAAGCAAGACTGTAGGAGGTACGAGCCTCCACTAAGGCAATTATATTTTAGCCTCATAACCTCACTGAGAGTTCATAACGTGAAGTATTGGGTGATTATTTTACAAATAAAATGTGTTCGATTGTTTAAGACTGTTCTTTGCGCATTTTTTGCTCTCCCGTTAGCACTTGAGCTGCTTTCGGGGAAGTTACGCGGAGTATCCTGATTTTTCTTATATTTTTATAAATGTGACTGGTAACACACAATAAGAAACAAAATTTGTAATGAAAATACTGCAAACAATAAATTTCATCTATGTGTACAGTTCCAGTAATGTTTGTTTTTTATGCTTGCGGAAAGCTGGGGCGGTTCAACCAATCCCGATGAGGCCCTCCGGTGTATGTCCAAGTGTGAACTGTGTGGGGGAGAGCATATCATGCTGCCAAGGAACGCAAGCAGCGGTTCCGTACCCCATATGTGGTCCGGCGCCGCCGTTTTGAGCGGGCTATGGCGGAAATCAATGCGGAGGATGAAGAGAAGGGAGGCTTCAGATACGCCGAAAGCCAGTTCCTAACGTTGTGGAAGACGCTGGAGGCTGGGCAAGGACAGGACCGTGGTTGTCGACGCTCAAGATCAAGATCAAGGAGACCAGGAAGAGCATCTTGCAGCCGCTCCTGTGGCCGGTCTGGGAGCAGATCGGCGTCTAAGGTGCGCTTCGGAATGAACGGACAGTTGGGAACTGAGACGGCGCGTCGCCCCAATGGGACTGAGAGACAGGGTGTGCGCAAGAGTGGTGTGTTGCAGGGTCTAAAAGTCAAGGACCCCGGTGCAGAGGCCAGTGGTACTACCTGGGCGGAGCGCGCTAGTGCTCGAGTGGAGATGCCTAGTTTGGTAAGGCCAGAGCATAGCAAGAATGAGGCGAGATTCAAGAGGCTAGAGCAGGAAAACGCAGAGTTGAGAGAACTGGTAAGGTCGTTTAAGGCAGAAATCTCGGCACTTAAGCGTGTGGCAGACCCTGCACCGGCGGAGAGGGCAATGCCTGAGCCCATAGAGAGCATGGAGTTTGCTGATGTAGGTGAGGCTAGCGGAGCCCGCGTCGAGGAAGTTGACATCTGAGGTGACGGAGATGTTGTCGAGTGTTGTGGATAGTGTCAAGCAGGTCAACGATGGTCTGGCGCAGCTGAATACGCGTCCCACAGAGTCGCTCGGCTTGATCTTTGGGATGTTCAAGGAGCTGCAATGTAGAATAGAGGTGCTCGAAAACAAGTCCAGTCTGAGTGCCTCTCCCCTTCTTAGGTCGGTATCTCAGTCGGCTGGTTTCTCGATAGGGCAGTCAGGTTCAGCAAGATGCCTCGCAGCAACTGCTTCAACATGGCGCGACAAAATTAGACTTTTTGTGTGTGGCAATGGAACTGTAGGGGGTATGCTCGTAAACGGGCGCCTCTACAGCAGTATAATCGCTTGTGTAAGTGTAGGCCGCAGGCTATTTTACTGCAGGAGACAATAACGGCAGAAGTTTCTCTGACGGGCTACCGAACCGTCTTCGGGGAATCCAAAGCTCGGGGGACCTGCATTCTATTGGATAGCAAACTGAAGCACTTGGTCCATGATCTTAAGATACATTTCAGTTCCCTGGAATATGTCATGATTGAGGTGATTCCTAACCGGGTGAATAACAAAAGCGTGTCTATTCTGAACGTGTA